>NC_081555.1:36042455-36342455 GCF_963082655.1 Stomoxys calcitrans
GTAGTTGCTGCAGTGATAATGAGGAAATTAGTCATTTGCCTTTTAGTTTTTGGGCTCTACGCAATACAGACAGTGGGACACATGAACAGTGACCCAGCGCCAGGACGTTCACCGGGACCACCTGTGGTAGCAGCAACAACATTTATAGCATCATCATCATCATCAGGCGAACTAAACGAAAACGACGAAGACGCACCAGAGAAAGGGGCAGCCAAAGATATAAAAAACAACCCACACAGCTATAGCAGTTTAAATACCAACAACAACAACCACACCTACCCAGATACGAATGATGAGGACAAAGATGATAAAGGATATGAAGCCAAGAGCAGGGAAAATACTAGCGTCGATAACGATGATGAGGCTGAAGTTGATGAAGCCTACAACAACAATACCACGGCATTACCCACAGAGGCATATCCTGACAACAGCCACAATAACGATCAATATCACAGCAACAACAACTACGCTGACAACAACCAGGATAACGAGTCGCTACACAGAAGCAGCATAGAAGAGCTTAGAGACCCCAACACACCAAACTCATCGTCATCCACGTCGTCCGCATTAGCCTCGACACCCACTTCATCTGAAGAAGATGCAATTAATTTTCAATTAACCAAAACTCAGCCAGAGCAGCAGCAGAAGGAGGTCCTGACAAATCATCATCACCTGCACCATGAAGCCAAAACAGATACAACTCACTCCGAGCTCCCAGAGAATTGGGAAG
The DNA here is from genome assembly GCF_963082655.1 of Stomoxys calcitrans. Taxonomy (NCBI): domain Eukaryota; kingdom Metazoa; phylum Arthropoda; class Insecta; order Diptera; family Muscidae; genus Stomoxys; species Stomoxys calcitrans. The sequence continues at coordinate 36,043,186 of NC_081555.1, forward strand.
AGCAGGAGAGGGAGAACAAACAGCACCAGATGACAACGACACATGCTAGCCCAGAAGCAGCACCAGCAACATCCGCCAACGAAGATGGCGAACAGATGCAGCCAGAACATGGCGAAGCCATAAATGTCATGTCATCGTCATATAGCCTCAACCAGGAGCTGGGCAGAGAGGAGCATAAGGAGAAGATGGAACATAATGGCGATTTAACCTCGTCAGCAACAATAAGCACCACTTCTTGTCGCTCAGAACTGGATGACTTCCTCAATGAGGCTAGTGCTGTGATTGATGCCGTCGATTTGAGTGACATTGACACAAAGGCAAATCAGGCCAACAGCACCACCTCCAGCAGCAGCGGAACAAGTCTCACTCCGCCGTATGGCATGCAAATTGAACTGAGTTTGCAACACGACACTTTCGATACCTCCAGCGAATTTGGCATCAATTGTGGCCTACTCTACAAAGGTAAGCGCAAATACAAAATTCATTCAATTCAATGCAATTGCTCCCTCATTGTTGTCCCCATTGATTGTGGTTAGCTAGCAAAATTCTTTTATTTCCTTTTGCGGTTTATTCTGGCACATTTGTGTGCAGTTTAAGCTGCAACTAATGGCGGAATATGAAATGCCACAATCGAAACGCTAAAAATAACTATTATTTCTGTGGTTTTTTGTTAGGACAGAAAACTCGAACAGCACTAGAATAGAGAATGGTCAACCGCTTTACGGAACTTTAATTTATTCAAATGGTCAACAAATTTTTTGTGGAATCCTCATTGGGGTCAAAAATGTCGCAAGACTAAAGGTATAGATGTGATGTATAAGATGTGACAATATGTTCCGAAAATCTGATCGATGAGATTCAGGATTGGAGGGTCTCCATGGAACACTCTTTCTCTGACCATTGTTACATTAGGTTTAGAATAGTACGGCCAGCGCCGATAAGCTTCCGGAATAAGTTGAAAACCAACTGGACAAGATTCGGAAGACTACTCAGAAGAAGACTTGGGCAAGATAATTTTGATTGTCCAACCAAAGAAGACATTGACGAAAATGTCAACAGGATTATGACTGCACTGGTGGGGTCCTTCGAAGATAGTTGTCTTCTTCGGGAAAGGTAATTATTCTAGAAAAATCCCTGGCTGATCGGGAAGAATCGCAATTTTGGGAAAGAGATCCGCAGACTTTTTAACAAAACACGTCGTAAAAAAGAGGAATTTTATTGGGATGTGTATTACACACGGCTCACGGAATACAATAAGATTACCAGAGTGGCAAAACGTGCCTCCTGGAAGCTTTCGTGCGAACAGGTCGATAGCGTTAATGACGCCCCCAAGATAAAAAAGTTTCTCTCAAAAACCCATGTCCAAACTTAAACTTTAGTAGACGATATGAGAGTGAGAGCAGAGACAACGGAGGACATGTTGAGGCTTTTGATGAAAACCCATTTCCCACAGGATACGACAGGACTCACGGAGATACCGGAATCTTGAAATAATGACGTTGATCGAAGGTTTATAGTAACGGAATTTATGGTGAAGGAATCCTTGAGGAGCTTCAAACCATTTAAGTCACCCGGACCTGATGGAATATTTTTGGCGTTACTACAGAAAGAGTCAACTATCTGGCGCCTTGTCTGGGCAAAATTTTCACAGTGTGTCTAGGACTTTCATATACTCCGAAAGCCTGGCAGGAGGCAAGGGTGGTATTTATACCTAAGAACGGCAAGGCAAGTTATGCGACACCAAAGGCCTACAGACTCATAAACCTTACATCCTTTCTACTCAAAACCATGGAACGTATGGTGTACACCATGATAAAGAGTATGACATCCAGTGAACTGCTCGGTCGGTGGAGACTGCCCTGCACGAGGTTGTGCATAAAATAGAAGAATCGTTAGATGCAAAAACGTACACACTGGCGGTACGCCTTGTCATCGAGGGGACTTTTAACAATGTGCGGAGCGACACACTGATCCAATCCTTAGACCAGTACCGGGTGGACCCGGTACTTAGAGACTGGATAAACCATATGCTAAGGAACAGGTGGATAAATTGTGGGCCCCATAATAGAAATATAAGGGAGAAAGTGGCACAGGGCACACCACAGGGGGGCATTTTATAGCCACTCCTATGGGCGACCACCTATTATGGATGTTGACTGAACACAGATTTGAACACGCATGCTACGCAGACGATGTTATAATACTTCTAAGAGGTAAGGATCCGAACGAGCTATGCAGAATAGCCGAAAGGGTCTTGCATATGGCATATGACTGGGCCAGACCCAGAGGTCTCAATGTTAACCCAGAGAAGATTGAAATATGCCTGTTCACGAGGAAGACGAAGGTGGGTTAACGAGGAAAACGAAGGGTATTGCATATGGCATATGACTGGGCTAGACCCAAAGGTCTCAATGTTAACCCAGAGAAGACTGAAATATGCCTGTTCACGAGGAAGACGAAGGTGAACCAATGTAACGCACCACATTTCCTCAATAAGACGATTTCGATATCTGACAAGGTCAAATACTTAGGTGTGATCTAGGAGAGGAAACTGAATTGGAAGTGTCACATTCGGGAGCGTACTGAGAAGGCTCACAGATGTTGGGCACTATGTAGACGGGCCGTAGACTTGAAATGGGAATTGAATACAAGGATAGTCCTCTGGCTCTACAGGAGCCTGATTAGACCAATACTTACTTACGCCTCAGTAGTTTGATGGACTGCTATGGAGAAAAAGTGCAACATAAGGACCATACAACAAGTTCAGCGAACATGTTGTCTTGGCATAGGCGAAGCGATGAGGACCATGCCCACTAGGGCACTGAAAACTATTAAGTGTGAGGCAGATTAAGTGTGAGGCAGCCAATACGGCTATGAGACTTAAGGCAATGGGAGAATGGATTTAGGATGGGAGCAGCTCATACCATCGCGATATAATCGAGGCGACGATAGGAAACCTGGAAGGAAGGGAGAGGTTTCCGATCGGATACCTGAGATGAACCTTGAAGTCGAGTGCGACGCACTGCTGCCAGCGGCACAGTATTGGATTGATTGAACACTAGTATTGCCATATGGAAGATCATGTTACACGGATGGTTCGAGGCTAGAGAACAGAGTGGGCCTGGGGATCTGCATTGAGAATGCAGGGACTGAGATCTGTTTTAAACTGCCTGACCATAATACGGTCCTATAGGTGGAGACCTGGGCGATCACGGAATGCGTGAGGTGGTGTGGTACTAATGCGAGGATGACGAGTGTGAACATCTTTACGTACAGTAAAATGGCCATGGAAATAACAATCAGGAGGGTAAGGACACGAAAAGTCTTGCAGTGTAAAATGGAGATTAACGCCTTCTCTAAGGATGGCAAAATCGGCATCGTTTGGGTGCCGGGCCGGGCCATAAGGGCAGACGATTTGGCGGTGAAGGCCAGAGGACTGCCGTCAATAAACAATAAACGTTAACCCGAAGCCTTTCGGGTCGACGGAGTCCAAGTTAAGGGAGTGGGCGACGAATGCGCATGCAACATTGTGGAACAGCGAAACGGTCGGTAGGACGGCGAAAATCCTATGGGGGATCCAGATCGTGAGAAGACGAGGCTATTACTGAAGGGAAGCAAGACGGGTGTCAGTATAGCTATTGGTATCATAAAGGGACACATAGGACTACGAGCTCTCTTATGTATAATCGGTGCGGCAAGTGATAGCATGTGTAGGGCATGCGGGGAAGATGATGAGACGTTGGAGCATTTCCTTTGTCATTGCCCGGCTTTCGCGTCCAACAGATACCGGTACTTAGGTGGAGACGCAATATCAGACATGAACCAACTTAGGCGCGTGGCATAGAAAACAATTAAGGATTTTGTAAGTAGCACAAGTTCCTAACTTGAGATTTTCTTTTTAGAGGTTACTTTATAGTTTTTAGAGCGCACAACAAGCCGATTAGTGGCTTAGGTGTATGTCCATAGTGACATGGGGCGGATTAATATCTGCACTCTCTTTTTAACCTAACCTAACCTAAAGGTATACTCGCAAATTTGTATCAATGCTAAAGTTTGATTGTGGCGGCACCCAAAAACCCGAACATCGTTCCGAATGTGAATTTCAGATTCGTACTTTAGTCTCTGATGCCTTTTTTGGCCCTGAAAATAGATATTAGATTCGGGTTCTATTCTCATTTGCGCTCCATATTGCCACGGTAGGTAAATGTGGTTGTGCCCGGTGAAGGCGTCGAATTTGAATTCAGAGGTTCTATAGACCACTCTAATTAAAACAGCCAGATTTTTAAAAATGGATCGAGGGACTATTTCCGCGTCAACATTATCTCAGAGGAAGAGAAGAGAAGAGAGAGAAGACTAAGCAGACAAAAGAAAAGTAGAATCAACATGTATACTTGCCACACGTTGCAGCATTACTACATGGCTGGAGTAGGCGGAATGATTAAGCAAATTTGCCCATAAACTTTCCATTAAGGAACAGAGGCAAACTTCTCACATTTCACTGTCCGATTCATGTTTTAAGCTCAACGATAGGAGGCCTCCTTTTTATAACCAAGTCCGAACGGCGTGCGCAGTGCGAAACCTCTTTGGTTGAGAAATTTTTACATGGCTGCCATACCAAACGGTACAGTTCCTTACAAATGTCACAGTAAACTGTGTTAGGCCCATCGACATCCTCGTTCAATATGGTCACCATCGGTCTATATTTGGATGTAGTGGTTAACTAACATAAGTACATACCCGAAGGAGGCCACCGTAGCGCAGATGTCAGCATGTCCGCCTATGACGCTGAACGCCTGGGTTCGAATCCTGGCGAGACCATTAGAAAAAATTTTCAGCGGTTGCTTTCCCCTGCTAATGCTGGCAACATTTGTGAGGTACTATGCCATGTAAAACTTCTCTCCACGCCGTTCGGACTCGGTTATAAAAAGGAGGTCCCTTATCATCCCGATACGGGATGACTATGAGCACCACACAGGCTGGAACTTTGAGCCCCGACTTGTGTGGTGCTCATCGTCCACAGGTTGCGGATGGTGGAAAGCTCCGTTTTTATGCGGAGTAGCGGCTGCGGGCAGTCAGCAATTTTCGAGAGGAGAGTCTCAGTGAGGAGTCAGGTGGCACTGGCTCTTAATTAAATACTGAGTGCCAATGATACTCGAGATGACAAGGCGAGTTATTGGCGCCTTCAAATAACCAATGGCCAACATCAGCGTCTGTTCCCAGATTAGGGACGGCTGGCGGCGAGCGTCGGATCTTGGAGCAAGCGGCTCGCCACAACGAGGGATACATGCAATCCCACAAAACCCATGCGGTTGGGGCGCTGGGACAGTAACCCGCCCCCGGAAAACATAGAACTACTATGAAAAACAAAGGAATAGTAAAAACGGAGGCCCCTTATCATTGAGCTTAAACTTGAATCGGACTGCACTCATTGGTATGTGAGAAGTTTGCCCCTGTTCCTTAGTGGAATGTTCATGGGCAAAACTTGCAATTTTATATACCCGAGGTGGTAAGTATCCAAAGTTCGGCCCGGCCAAATTTAATGCCTTTTTAGATCCACCACCATAAGATGGGGGTATACTAATCAAGTCATTCCGTTTGTAACGCCTCAAAATATAGATCTAAGATGCCACAAAGTAAATATATTCTTGATCGTCTCGACATTCTGAGTCGATCTAGCCATGTTTGTCCGTCCGTCCGTCTGTCGAAATCACGATAGCGGTCGAATGCGTAAAGCTAGCCACTTGAAATTTTGCACAGATACTTATTAATGATGTAGGTCATTGGGGATTACAAATGGTCCCAATCGGTTCTGTTTTGGATATAGCTCCCATATAAACTGATCTCGCGATTTGACTTCCTGAGCCCCTGGATGACGCAATTTTTGTCAGATTTGACTAAAATTTTGCAGATGGTAATCTGTTATGATTTCCTTCAACTGTGCCAAGTACGGTCCAAATCGGTCTTTAGCCTGATATAGCTCCCATATAAACCGATCTCCTGATTATACTATTGGAGCCTCTAGAGGGCGTAATTCATATCATATTTGGCTGAAATTTTGTACAATATAAACCTTTGAAAATTATTCGACTGTTGCAAGGTTGTCCACCCTTTTACGGGAAATATTAAATAGGAGACTTAGAGAAGTCTTGGATACACGATAGTTATTCATGACGAGCTTAATGTGCTGGCGCGACCGAATGATTTTGGGCTGCGCATGATAAAGCTTAGCACCTGTCTTGCCAATGTTGATACTGAGCTGTTTTGGTCAATTTCCACTCTTCCCGTCCGAGACGATCTGGAGTCCAACAAGTAGCGGTATTTGGCTACCAAGTCTGACAGGAGCCCCTAGGACTTCGGTTTCAGTCTGACAATGTAGGGTAAAACACTTCGACAGCCTGCGTGTTGGCTAAGCCAAATCGCGGATAGAGCTGTCCGCTGAGTTGCGTTTTCAATCACCTGATAAATACCCAAATAAATACCCAAAAAGGGTATATATTGGTTATTTACCCAATTAATACCCAAGCGTTGGGTATTTACCCGGTCGAAACTAATTTCTATTTAAGAGCTATATCGGTTTACATGAAAGCGTTATCCAAATCTAAACCGATATGACCCATTTGCAAACCCCAACGACCTACATCAATAGTAAGTATCTGTGCAAAATTCCAAGTGACTATCTTTGCGCTATCGTGATTTCGACTTACGGACGGACGGACATGGCTAGATCAACTCAGAATGTCGAAACGATCAAGAATATACAGATACTTTATGAGATCTTAGATCAATATATCGAGATGCTACAAACGGACGACCAGATTAGTATACTCCCATCCTATGGTGGTGGGTATAAAAAACAGCTATATACAACTTGGCTCCATATTGTGCCTTCTGTTTGTTGTCTTTTCAATATGTTACAAGTCCTTCGTATCCTTATTTATATCTACCTCCTTAGACAGATTGTATAATAATGGGAAAGCAATAAAAAAAACCAACAACCTATTCTATAGATAGCAGATAGTGAAAACCTCAATTTAAAAAAGTGGGAATATTTAAGCACAGCAGGTAGGGAGACCAGGTAATATGTACATTGTATCCCTTCCATTCCTGCCAAGCGGTATCCTAGAAAACTGTATAATTTTGTAATTTGCATAACTTTTAAATATGAGCAAACACATTAGTTCCGGTAAAAAGTTTTCATATGCACTGCATGGAACAAAGTCGTTCTTCGAGTTATGCAAAGACGCAGAACAGACATGCTTTTAAGCATTGCGCAAAGCAACAAAATGTTAGTCACACACTCGAATGCAAATGAAGAGAAACTTTCTATTGGATATACTTAAGCCGCAAAGGAAAAGATTTATGTTATTAGCAATCCAAAAGTGTCAAAGTATTATAAAGTAGAAACAAATCAGCTCTCAGTTGCACTACATGTGGCATTATCTCGACTAAGGTTTTACGAATCCAAGTATTTTGTAACACTTTTTATGTGGTAAGCTATGATTTATTGGGTTGCCCAAAAAGTAATTGCGGATTTTTCATATAGTCGGCGTTAACAAATTTTTTCACAGCTTGTGACTCTGTAATTGCATTCTTTCTTCTGTCAGTTATCAGCTGTTACTTTTAGCTTGCTTTAGAAAAAAAGTGTAAAAAAAGTATATTTGATTAAAGTTCATTATAAGTTTTACTAAAAATGCATTTACTTTCTTTTAAAAAATCCGCAATTACTTTTTGGGCAACCAATAGCTTTGTACAGTCATATTATCAGGACAAATAGTATTTTCTTCAAGCAATTGGCTCAGTCGAGTTAAACATGTAGTTGCTACTTATTGACACAATGAACACATTCCGCTAAAACAGCTCCACTTTTCCCTTGTGTCCCCTTCTCTTCCAGTTTTGTTTCTCTGGGGGATCAGAGTGCGTATTCGTCATGTCATTACACCAAATTTTGATTAAGGAGTTACAGCAGCCTGCTATAAAGCTTTGCTTATATGATGCACATAGGAGTATTCATAGTTTCTGCCATCATATAAACCAACACCTTAAACTAGCACCAAAATATGGCTTGCCGAATATCAATAATCTTCTTTCTTTAATGGGCTATGACAGAACATTTGTTCCACTAGCCTTCGATCTTCTGCGCTCACTTTATAATCTCTGACACCAAGTTTGAAGGTGTCTCCCACCACTTGATCTTTCCATTGGGCTTTTGGTCGCCCCGGTTTGCGTGTACCATGTTTGCCTTCAAAAGACTTATATGCTGGAGCTTCTTCATCCATTCTTACAACATGACCTAGCCAACGCAGCCGTTGTATTTTGATGCCTGTAACTATGCCATCGTCGTCATACAGCTCGTGGTTCATACGACGCCTATATTCTCCATTAACGCAAACTGGTCCTAATATATTTTACGAAGAATTTTTCTCTCAAACACTCCAAGCACTGCCTTGCCTGCTTTCACAAGTACCCATGCCTCAGAACCATACAACAACACGGGTAGTATCAGTGTCTTGTAAAGTGTAGTCTTCGTCTGTCTAGAGGTGGCCTTGTTTCCAGACCGCTAACCTAATCCAAAGTAGAATCTGTTGGCCAGTATTATTCTTAGCTTTATCTCAAAATTGGTGTCATTCGTTTCGGCTACGGCAATGCCGAGGTGGATAAAGTTGCTGACTATCTCAGAGTTGTGGTTCCCAACTTGCACCATTTTCTTCATCTAATCGGTGTAATAAGACGCTTTAGGAGCTGAAACCATCCATTTCGTCATATCTTCATTTACTGCCAGACCCATTTTTAATGACTCTCTTTCGATTCTTTCAAAGGCTGCAGTTACTACTTCCGGTGACCGACCTATGATGTCGATGTTGTCCGCATAGGCGAGTAGCATTCGTTCTCTGATGATTAGTGTATCATATCTATTCACATCTGCATCTCGTATAATCTTCTCCAGCAGGATATTAAAGAATAAACACGAAAGGCTGTCTCCTTGCCTAAAACCTCGTTTGGTATTAAATGGTTTGGAGAGATTCTCTCCTCTTATTACTGAGGAACGCGTATCAGCAAGTGTCATTCTGCAGAGTCTTATTAATTTTGCAGGGATACCAAACTCAGACATGGCTTGAAATACCTTTGAACGTAAAGGAGTATCGAAGGCGGCTTTATAATCAACAAAGAGATTGGTAGGTGTTGATTTTTTTCCAGGATTTGGCGCAGTGTGAATATCTGGTCTAGGGTGGATTTGACAGATCTAAAGCCGCATTGATAGGGCCCATTTATTCCTTTGACTTTAAGTTTTAATCTTTCACCCAGCACGCACGAGAGTATGTTGTGTGCTATGGGGAGGAGACTCCTCTGCAGTTGGCACATTCCGTTTTGTCTCCTTTCTTCTGTACGGGCCATAGTATGGCGAGGTTCCAAATATCGGGTATGCGTTCTTCTAGCCAGATTACGCAGACAAACTGATGCATACGCCTTATCAGTGTGTCGCCTCCGGTTTTAAATAGTTCAGCGCGTAACCCGTCGGCACCTGCTGCCTTGTTGTTCTTCAGTCGGGTCACTGCTACTTGGACCTCATATTGACTATATGAGGGTTTGGTTCTGCGATATCCTATTCATCGTCGGACAATTGTAGTTGGGTAAAATGTTCTTTCCTTATCCTCAGCATGCTATCTGTGTCAATTTCCAGATTTCCTTCTTTGTCCCTGCAGGACTCCTGTACATCTCAATTCGCTCACACTCACGTCTTTCCAATTCTCTTTTATACCCACTACTGAAGGATGGGGGTATATTCATTCATGAGTGAGTTGGGTTCGGCAAGTCGATATCCTTCTTCAATTTGCTCCAGATCAGTTCAGATTTTGATATAGCTGCCATATAGACCGATCTCTCGATTGAAGGTTTTGAGCCCATAAAAGGCGCATTTATTGTCCTATGTCGCCGAAATTTGGAACAGTGGGTTATGTTAGGCCCTTCGACATTTTTCTACAATTTTGCTCAGATCGGTTCAGATTTGGATATTGCTGCCATATGGACAGATCTCTCGATTTAAGGTCTTCGGGCCATAAATGGCGCATTTATTGTCCGATTTTGCCGAAATTTGGGACAGTGAGTTGTGTTAGGCCCCACAACATCCCTCCTCGACCGGTCTTTCAATTTAAAGTCTTGGCCCCATAGCAGTCGCATTTATAATCCGATTTCGCTGAAATTTCAAATAGTGACTTATGCCAGACTTTTTGACATCCGTGTCGTTTTTGACTCCGATCGGTCAATACTTGGATATAGCTACCAAAAAAACAATATTTAATTCTAAAAAATTGAAAAAATGACTTGTGTTTATTAGACCACTTAATGTCCGTCATGAATCTGATCCAAATCGGACAATATTTCGTTAAAGCTGCTGTGGGGGCATAAAATATGCATTTTTCACCGGACTATGACGAAAGCTGGTTTACATATATACCCGAGTTGCTGGGTATCCAAAGTTTGGCCCGGACGAACTTAACGCCTTTCTACTTGTTCTTTCTGCGGAATAGACGTTTCCCCTTTCTCCTTTTCTGCCGATACTTCTCCTTCGTCTGGTGCGTTACTACTGATTACATGGTTGCTCTATATGCCGCATTCTTGGCTTCAGTAGCATCTCGACAGTCATTTTCGTACGATTGGGTTTCTTGGGGGAGGCTTCCGGTACCCAAGTACGGATTTCGCGGCATTTTCCATGGAGTGGACAATAGTTTGCCACTGCGCCATTATATCATCGGAACAGGGAGTGCTTTCATGAAGCAGTTGGGTCAGTCGAGTGGAGTATGCCGTAGCCATCGGTTGTGTTTGCATCTTTTCAATGTCCAGCTTCCGTGCAATAAGGTAATGATCCGAATCTATATTCGCTCTACGGATCGATCGGTCATCTAACACGCTGATTGAATGCCTTCCATCTATCACAACGTGATCAATTTGGTTCCTCGTGTTTTGATCGGGTGACAGCCATGAGGCTATGTGAATATTTTTATGTTGAAATCTGGTGATATTAACTACCATGTTTTTTGCTGCGGCGAAATCTATTAGCCTTAACCCGTTAGCGGACGTTATCTCGTGGTAACTAAACTTTCCGACTGTAGAACTAAATATGTCTCCCTTCCCTATCTTCGCATTACAATCTCCCAGAACGATTTTAATATCATGGGCGGGGCAGCGGTCATATTCTCTCTCTAGTTGCTCGTAGAAAATATCCTTGGTCTGCTCGTCCTTGTCTTCCGTCGGGGCATGGGTGCAAATAAGGCTGATGTTGAAGAATTTGGCTTTTATGCGGATTGTGGCTAGCCTCTCATCCACCGGAGTAAAGCTGGTGACAAGGTGTTTCAGTCTGCGACTAACCACAAATCCACAGCCAAATTCATTTGTCGTGTTATGGCGGCTGTAGTATAGTTCGTCAATCTTTGGTGTTGTAGTGACGCCATTCCCGGTCCATCGCACTTCCTGTAAGGCGGTTATATCTGCCTTGTACTTCTCTTATACATCCGCCAGCGCTTACACTGCACCTTCTCTATAGAGAGTGCGGACATTCCTGGTGCAGATCCGCAAATCATGGTCTTTTTTTTCGTTTGCGTGGGTCGTCAAAGTTGGGGTCCGTTTTTATACCCTCCACCATAAGATGGGGGTATACTAATTTCGCCATTCTGTTTGTAACTACTCGAAATATTCGTCTGAGACCCCATAAAGTATATATATTCTTGATCGTCGCGACATTTTATGTCGATCTAGCCATGTCCGTCCGTCTGTCTGTCGAAAGCACGCTAACTTCCGAAGGAGTAAAGCTAGCCGTTTGAAATTTTGCACAAATACTTCTTATTAGTGTAGGTTGGTTGGTATTGTAAATGGGCCATATCGGTCCATGTTTTGATATAGCTGCCATATAAACCGATCTTGGGTCTTGACTTCTTGAGCCTCTAGAGTGCGCAATTCTTATTCGATTGGAATGAAATTTTGCACGACGTGTTTTGCTATGATATCCAACAACTATGCCAAGTATAGTTCAAATCGGTCCATAACCTGATATAGCTGCCATATAAACCGATCTTGGGTCTTGACTTCTTGAGTCTCTAGCGTGCGCAATTCTTATCCGATCAGAATGAAGTTTTGCACGACGTGTTTTGTTATTATATACAACAACTGTGCCAAGTATGGTTCAAATCGGTCCATAACCTGATATAGCTGTCATATAAACAGATCTGGGGATTTGACTTCTTGAGCTTCTAGAGGGCGCAATTCCTATCCGATTTGGCTGAAATTTTGCATGACGTATTTTATTTTTACTTTCAACAACTGTGTCAAATAAGGTTCAAATCGGTTCATAACCTGATATAGCTGCCATATAAACCGATCTGGGATCTTGACTTCTTGACCCCTTGAGGTCGCAATTATTATCCGATATGCCTGAAATTTTGTACGACGGATCCTCTCATGACCATCAACAATCGTGTTTATTATGGTCTGAATCGGTCTATAGCCCGATACAGATCCCATATTAATCGTTCTCTCTATTTTACTTCGTGAGCCCCAATGGGCGCAATTCTTATACGAATTGGCGGAAGTTTTACACAGGTCTCCAACATATAATTTAATTGTGGTCCGAACCGGACCATATCTTGATATCGTTTTAATAGTAGAGCAACTCTTTTCTTATATCCTTTTTTGCCTAAGAAGAGATGCCGGGAAAAGAACTCGACAAATGCGATCCATGGTGGATCCCGGCCGAACTTAGCACGCTTTTACTTGTTACTATTCCTTTGTTTCTCATAGTAGTTCTCATATTTTTTCTGGGTGGGTTACTAGCCCAGCGCCCCAAACGCATGGGTTTTGTGGGATCGCAAATGTGGGATCGTTGTGGCGAGCCGCTTGCTCCAAAATCCGACGCTCGCCTATAACTGCCCCTAACCAGGGACGCTAATGTTTGCCTTTTATTATTTTTTGGCGCCAATAACACGCCTTGTCATCTAAAGTATCATTGGCACTCAGTATTTAATTATGAGCCAGAGCTACCTGACTCCTCACTGAGATTCTCCTCTGGAAAATCGCTGACTGCCCGCTGCCGCATTTGCAGCTACTCCGCATAAAAACGGAGCTTTCCACCATACGCAAACTGTGGACGCGGCCGGTAGCTTTCAGCTAAGCTTCCAGTGATAACGATGGTTACCACAGAAGTCGGAGCTCAAAGTTCAAACCTGTGTGGTGCTCATAGTTATCCAGAGTCGGCCGGGTGAATATCAATAATGCAATATTGATTTTCTTGTCTACTTCTTAGATGATATTAAAGATAATCCACTCAAGGTGCCACCCAAAGGTGGCCAGTGTCCATAGTCTAGAAGAAGAAACATCTAAATTTGGCATGAGTACATCATGCCTAACCGATTACCACAGTTGCTTGGTAACCAATCAGCTTAATATACTTTCCGTGGTGTAATTATTTAATCGAATATTTTATCTTTTCGATGCATATAAAATATGCAAATCCATGATACAAAGCACATTCACATACTTCTACCTCAATCCTCTCATTTTTAATGAGAGTGAATAGAAGCTCACATACACAGCTTTCTCATAAATAACTGCAAGCATACATTACAAAACACTCGCACACCCTAAATCAGGTACACAAACTCACACAGGTATGTGTGTGTGTGCTCACCAACCATCAATCAGGACTGAAGGGGACAGCCAGAAACCTAAAACACACACTAAACAAACAAACACAACTCAGTGCTAAACACACTGCTACAACAACAGCAACAACAACAAACTAAACAAATGAGTGAATCCCATTTCACAGGCACTTTGGCCTTTGTAGCAATTGTTGCTTTTATTTCTTTTGCTGTTATTTATTTTAAAGTATGTTAATTTATTCGAATACCAAACAAGGCGATGCGATGCCCATGCCGATGCGTAACACGTCCCTGTGGATGTGGGAACCTTTCATGAATGCCACAACCATGAAAGGCATGACATGAGCCAAAGAGTGATGCGAGAGGTATGGTAGGGGTGCATTATATGCATAATTGAGAATTGACACTTTACACTCGACGTTTTATTGGCACACAACCAAGTGTAGAAAATAGGCTCATTTACTCGCCCCATGCTGCCCCATTGACAACGGCTTTTACACATCCGCATTCATTTCGATTACCATCAATCAATGGCTGTCACTGGTGGATGGAAATTCTGAATGATGATGAGAGGTGCGAGAGGCGAAAGGTCATCAAATATGCAATTGAATGTAGATGTGTTGGAATGGCAAAAAGAATATTGCAGATGGGAGCTAATTATTTTGATGCTAAGTGGGTAAGCAATTGAAATGGGAGACCAAAATATTCTCTTTTGATTGAAATATCCCTTGAGATATTGGAATGTGTATTACACACAGCTCAAGCAATACAATGAGATGATCAGAGCGGCAGAACATGCCCACTGGAAGCCTTTCTGCGAACAGTTCGATAGCATTGATGAGGCCGCTAAGATGAACAAGTAAGAAGGCGTTAAGTTCGGCCGGGCCGAACTTTGGATACTCACCACCTCGGGTATATATGTAAACCACCTTTCGTCATGATCCGGTGAGAAATTCATAATTTATGCCCCCATAGCAGCTATATCGAAATATGGTGCGATTTGGACCAAATTTGACACGGATATTGAGAGGTCTTAGAAGTACAACTCATTGTTCAATGTTGTAAAAAACAAATAAAAAGTGAAAGTTCGGCCGGGCCGAATGTTATATACCCTCCACCATGGATCGCATTTTACGAACTTGCCACGGTATCTCTTTTTAGGTAAACAAAGGATAAAAGAAATGAATTGCTATGTTATTGGAACAATATCAAGTTATGGTTCATTTCGGACTATTATTGAACTGAATATTGGAGACCATAGTAGAAGTCATTGTGTAAAATTTCAGCCAAACCTAGTAAGAATGCGCACTTTGGGGGCTGAAGAAGTAAAATAGGGAGATCGGTTTATAGGGGATTAGGCTATAAACATTAGGCTATAAACCGATTCATGCCTCGATACGTATGTTAAAGGTCATGAGAGAAGCCGTTGTACAAAATTTCAGCTAAATCGGGTAATTATTGCGTCCTCTAGGGGCTCAAGAAGTCAAGATCCCAGATCGGTTTGTATGAAAGCTATATCAGGTTATAGACATATTTGAACCATTCTTAATATAGTTGTTGAAAGTCATAACAAAACACTTCATGAAAAATTTCAGCCAAATCGGATAACAATTGCGTCCTCTAGTGGCTCAAGAAGTCAAGACCCCAGATCGGTTTACATGGCAGCTATATCAGGTTATGGACCTATTTGAACCAGTCTTAATACAGTCTTTGGAAGTCATAACAAAACACGTCATGCAATATTTCAGCCAAATCGGATAGGTATTGCTCCCTGCAGAGGCTCAAGAAGTCAAGATCCCAGATAGGTTTATGTGGTAGCTATATCAGGTTATGGACCGATTTCAACTATTCTTAGCACAGTTGTTGAAAGTCATAACAAAACACCTTTTCCAAAATTTCAGCCAAATCGGTTAATAATTGCGTCCTCTAGGGGTTCAAGAACTCAAGACCCCAGATCGGTTTATATGGCAGCTATTAGGTTGCCCGAAAAGTAATTGCGGATTTTTTAAAAGAAAGTAAATGCATTTTTAATAAAACTTAGAATGAACTTTAATCATATATACTTTTTTACACTTTTTTTCTAAAGCAAGCTAAAAGTAACAGCTGATAACTGGCAGAAGAAAGAATGCAATAACAGAGTCACAAGCTGTGAAAAAATTTGTCAACGCCAACTATATGAAAAATCCGCAATTACTTTTTGGGCAACCCAATATATCAGGTTATAGACCGGTTTGAACGATACTCAGCACAGTTGTTGAAAGTCATAACAAAACACCTTCTGAGAATTTTCAGCCAAATCGGTTAATAATTGCGTCCTCTAGGGGCTCAAGATGTCAAGACCCCATATCGTTTTATATGGCAGCTGTATCAGGTTATAGACCGATTTGAACCATACTCAGCACAGTTGTTGGAAGTCATAATAAAACACCACGTGCAAAATTTCAGCTAAATCGGATGAGAATTGTGCCCTATAGAGGCTCAAAAAGTCAAGATCCCAGATCGGTGTATATGGCAGCTATATCAGGTTATGAACTGATTTCAACCATACTTCGCACAGTTGTTGGAAGTGACATCAAAACACTATGTGCAAAATTTCAGTCAAATCGGACGAGAATTACGTCCTCTAGTGGCTCAAGAAGTCAAGACCCAATATCGGTTTATATGGCAGCTATATCAAAACATAGACCGATTTGGCCCATTTACAATCCCAACCGACCTACACCTATAAGAAGTATTTGTGCAAAATTTCAAGCGGCTAGCTCTTCTCCTTCAAAAGTTAGCGTGCTTTCGACAGACGGACGGACGGACATGGCTAGTTCGAATGAAAATGTCGTAACGATCCCGAATATATATACTTTATAGGGTCTTTGACGAATATTTCGACGAGTTACAAACAGAATGACGAAATTACTATACCCCCATCCTATGGTGGGGGGTATAAAAATATTGGTCTTTTTGGTAGCCATATACAAATATAGACCGATCTGAACCATATACGACACGGATGGCGAAAAGCCTAACATAAGTCACAGTCCCAAATTTCAGCGAAATCGGATTATGAATGTGCCTTTTTTGAGGCCAAAACTTAAAATTGAGAGATCGGGCTGTCGAAGGCCCTAACACAACTTACTGTCCCAAATTTCAGCGAAATCGAACAATAAATGTGCCTTTTATGGGTCCACAACCTTAAATCGAGAGATCGGTCTATATGGAAGGTATATCCAAATCTGAACCGATCTGAGCCAAATTGGAGAAAAATGTCGAAGGGCCTAACAAAACTCACTTTCCCAAATTTTGGCAAAATTGGACAATAAATACGCATTTTATGGGTCCAAAACCTTAAATCGAGAGATCGGTCTATATGGCAGCTATATCCAAATCTGGTCCAATCTGAGCCAAATTGGAGAAGTATGTCGAAGGGCTTAACTTAACTCACTGTCCCAAATTTCATCGAAATCGGACAATAAATGCGCCTCTTATGGGTCCATAACCTTAAATCGAGAGATCGGTCTATATGGAAGCTATATCCAAATCTGGACCGATCTGAGCCAAATTGGAGAAAAATGTCGAAGGGTCTAACATAACTCACTCTCCCAAATTTTGGCGACATAGGACAATAAATGCGCCTTTTATGGGCCCTAAACCTTAAATCGAGAGATCGGTCTATATGGCAGCTATATCCAAATCTGGTCCAATCTGAGCCAAATTGGAGAAGTATGTCGAAGGGCTTAACTTAACTAACTGTCCCAAATTTCGGCTACATCTGGCAGTAAATGCGCCTTTTATGGGTCCAAAACCTTAAATCGAGAGATCGGTCCATATGGCAGCTATATCCAAATCTTGACCGATCTGGGCCAAATTGAAGAAGGATGTCGATCGGCTTAACACAACTCACTGTCTCAAATTTAAGCAAAATCGGACAATAAATGCGCCTTTTATGGGCCCTAAACCTTGAATCAGGAGATATTGTAGGTTCATATGGCAGCTATACCCAAATCTAGACCGAAGTGAGCCAAATTGAAGAGGTATGTCGAAGAGCCTAACACAACTCACCGTCCCAAATTTCAGCAAAATCGAATAATATATGTGTCTTTTATGGGCCTAAGACCCTAAATCGGCGGATCGGTCTATATGGGGGCTATATCAAGATAAAGTCCGATATAGCCCATCTTCGAACTTAACCTGCTTTTGGACAAAAAAAAGTATTTGTGTGTGTTTCAGCTCTATATCTCTATTTTTAATGACTAAAGCGTGATTCCAACAGACAGACGGACGGATATCTTTCAAAACCCTTTGTCCAAACTGAAACGTTAGTAGACGACTTGGTAGTGAAGGCCTAAACAGAATGAGGGCGTTGAGGAGCGTCGCTTTGAAAAATGAAACTACAAAAACAAATGTCAAAAAATCAACTCGCAAAAGTTAAACGATTTTTAATTTTATGACTTAAAGCACTACCTACATGTGGCAGCACAGAATGACATTGGCTTTCAATCGCCAAAATTGACATTTTTAACTTGTCAGCGTTGCTTTTGTGGGATTTGTGTGCAGAGTTGCATGTTTGCAACGCGACACTCAACGCGCCCATTCTGTTTCGGACTTGAGAGCAGAGACAAAAGAGGACATGTTGTGGCTTTTAATGAAAACTCATTTTATACAGGAAACGATGGGACTCACGGATACACCGGAATCTTGGAACAATGGGGTTGATCAAAGGCTTATCATTACAGATTTTATGATAAAAGAAGTCTTGAAAAATGCCCTGAACTGTCGCAGATCCCTCAACGAGTTGGCTAAACAGTTGAATATTTACCTATTCTGGGTGCCAGGCCACAGAGATATTCTAGGCAATTTTAGATCAGACCACCTTGTGAGAATATAAATTTCCCCACACATGCCATGTGAACTGGAATCTGTGGGTATGTTTCTGGCGACTTGTAATCCAAGTCTTCAAGAGTCTCTTTTAGAGCGCACAACAAGCCGATTACTGGCTAAGGTGTATGTCCATAGTGGCATTGGGCGGATTAATATCTGCACCCACTTTTCAACCTAACCTAGTCTTGAGGACCAGGCCCGAAGGGCAACTTATAATAGATGACCTCGAAGGGGGGGAGGTTTGTGACAATTGCAAAATTATGTGTCCTAATCTAGACTGGAAAACGTCTACCGTCGCTGGTAAGAACCAACGTCTCTGCCATTGCGTCAGTCATGAGAGGTGACCGGAAAACATGTTGAGAGACTGAAGGTTTCGAGTAACGAGTTTTGCCTAAGCTTTGACTAGGTCAAGGAAGAAGGAGCTATAGAACATTTGCTGTGTGTGTTTTCAACAATGGCAAATAGAAGGAGTTCCACTTTAGAAGGAGTTCCACTTGTCTGATTTAGTGGATGTGAACACTCGCAAATTGTTGGGTGTTTTTTTAGACCATCTGAATGTCTCAACGGTAGAAACTAGAAGGGATCTTCCTTTTCCTGTTGTTTCACAATGGTGGAAAACGTCTAATTGAGTCTGATGGCAGACAGCTACTTGAACCTAATCTAACCCAGCACAATCTGACAGCAGCCACATAATGGTGGCAGTCCAAGAGAACCACCGCTCCTAACTCAGGATCACAACCACGGCTTTGAGGATTTCAAAAACATCTCCCTGAAAGACTCTATACCTGTCCAGAAGTCTATATAACGCCCTAATTCCCAGGAACTAAATAAAATCTCCTGTCCCGGTTCCCCCATCCAACATGGAACCATCTGTGTAAAAATAGACACCCGAGAAGGGTGGTACGCCCGCAGCCCAAAGTTCCCTCAACACCTCAACGGGAAGACAGCTTCCAGAATGCCATCGAAGAAAGATCCGGTCGGCACATACTCGGTTTTGTCGCACATGCCACATAGTCGTCTCACGTCAGCGGCCTTCGGCAGAACAAACGAATGCCGGAAAACCAAAAACGTCAAGTCCCTGGCTCCGTCAGTTTGAGGGCAGTCTTGAACGCTGCGCACTCCATGAACAAGTGCAAAGGTATCAGATCAAGTGTGACATTCAGTGCTGCTCTCGGAGCACTTCACGATATTAGCCACCGCAATATCCAGTTTTCCATCATGCCGCGCAGACTAACTTTCTCGAGAATTCGCACACCAGACACCCGTAGATAAGGATCGCCAGAACTATTGAATGTACATTCAGTGGATCGTACTTGGCCTAAGTGCCCAACTCCTACCTTTCGAATTGCAACATGAGTGGAGGCGCATTCAGCCCCCGTTTGACTCTCTCCTCGACATGTTTTCTCCAGTTCCATTTTGGGTCAAGAATAGCGCTTATTTCTGGGCTTTGTAGGGGCTCAAAGACCCTAAATATGGTCCAATTTTGCTCATTAAAGAACTTAACCTGAATATGCAAAAACTAGGTAAGCAAAGGCTAAAGTGGGGCCCATCCGACTATATAGTACCTTACACTATATCCAAAGCCCTGAGGATCACAAAAGCCTCAGCCTGAAAGACTCTCCACCCACCCGGAAGTCCATGTAACTCCCTAATCCCTAGGAATTTAACAAAAACTTCTGCTCCGATGCCCCCACCCAGCTGGAACCTATTCGTGTAAAAAAAAACTCGAAGAGGGGAACGCCCCCTGCCTAAAGTTCCCTTCCCGAGAAGACAGCCTTGAAGAAAGATCCGCCCGGCACATACTCGTAGGCGTCTCACATCAGCGGCCTTCCGCAGAACAAACCAATGTCTGTAATCCGGAGAAGGCATGTCCCTGACTCCCTCAGTCTGAGGGCAATCTTCGCCGCGCACTTCACGAACAAGCGCAAAGGTCTCAGATCAAGAGTGATATTCAGTGCTGCTCTTGGAGAACTCGTCCTTGCCCCCGATATTAGCACCACCGCAATACCCTGTTCCTTCTCCATCATGCCGCCCAGCCTAAACAGGCCATCTCGGATGAAGGTTGTATATGGGAGCTATATCTATTGTAAATCTAATCCGATTTTGATGAAAAGTATGCAACCCGTATAAAAAGGCTTAGTTGCATATTCCCATTATATTTAGGGATTATTTTGCTGGAATAGATGTTTCTTTGGCTTGTTTATGCCTCAATGTTAACCAAATCGTTTGCACTCAATTACCTCAATTGATCTCAAACGGAATTTAAATTAATCTCTTTGACTATGCCAAACAAACTTTTTTTTCCTAGGTTCACTTTCCATTTTTAAACTCTACGTCACACGTCACAGCTTTGATGCAACCATTTAATCGTTCTAATACAAAATGCATGAAGGCCTTTGCCAAGTGAATTGTCATTGGACCTAAAGCGTTAATGATGGTGTCATTTACGCAAAATGCCTGGGACATACTCTAGAGCGTCACCACACATTTGGGCACGTTCTAGCATAGAAATGCACACCACAAAGGAAAGACCACGAGTAAATGCTGCCACTGGCGCTGGCACATGCACAGCAAATATTTTCCCAGCATGACATCAAGTGAAAGTTGCGAGGAAAAAAAAAACTCATTATAATGCAATGAGATTTGAATCAGTTTCTGGGGAGAGAAAAACAAAAAACAAAGTCCGTAGTAGTTTGGCTCATGGCTCAGGCTCATAGTTCTGTTTCATGACTGGTGGCGGAAGCGTATACAGCAAACTTGGCCCATACACTTTGAAACTCTGACGCAACATAAAAGTGCAAATTGCAGTTGAGTGAAGGATTTTTTTTTTATTTTTTGGCAAATGATAAAACTTTGGCAATTTTTTGCTTAATTTTTGTTTTTTGTTTTTTTTTTTCGCTTCATAGGAAAAACCTCCATATGGACCTTGTTTGAAGTGCCACCGATGAAAGTGGGTGAGGGGGGGGAAAGAATTGCCAGGAAATTTATTCATTCATTTAAGTATCTTTGACCTTTTTTGGACTTAACATTGGCAAAACAGTGGTTAGGCAATGCCAATGTTGACAAATGTCATTCAATTGTTTAATATTTTCATATTCTCTACTATAGCATAAGGGGGTATACTGACATTGGCATTTCTTGTGTAACATCTCGATATATTGATCAAGATTAGGTTTAGTGGGTAGGTCACAGCTAAGGTGAGTTCTGTGGTAGGCCAGTTTGGTCTAGGCCAAACAACAAAAAGTTCGGCCGGGCAGAATATTATATACCCTCCACCATGGATCGCCTATGTCAAGCTCTTTATAGACAAACAAGGGATAATGGATAAGAATTGCTATGCCATTTCAGCTATAACAAGTTGTGAACCGATTGGGGCCATACTTGGTATGACTGTTGGAGACCAAAGTGGAGTTCATTGTCCAACATTTCAGCCAAATCGGATAAAAATTGTGCCCTATAGTGGCCTAAGAAATAAAATTGGAAGATCTGTTTATATGGGCGCTACAACAGGTTATGGACCGATTCAGGCAATATTTAATACGTATATAGGTCGTTGTGCGAAATTTCAGCCAAATCAAATAATAATTGATCTCTCTGGGTTCTCAGATGGATTTCCGCCAAATCGGATATTAATCGCACCCCCTAGCGGCTCAAGAAGTCAAGGTCCCAGATTGGTTAATATGGGAGCTATGACAGGTTATGACCCGATGGTTGACATTGATGTTATTGGTGACCAAACCAAAACATTTCATGCAAAATTTCAGCCAAATTTGTTAATAACTGCGCCCTCTATCGGCTCAAAAACTGCGCCCTCTATCGGCTCCAGATCCGAAATCGATGTATATGAGAGTTATATCAGCTCGTGAACCTACTTGAGCGATACATGGCACAGTTATTGGTGGTCAAACCAAAACACTTCATGCCGAATTTCAGCCAAATCGGATAGTAATTGCGCCCTCTGGCGGCTCAAGAAGTCGAGATCCGAGATCGGTTTATATGGGGTTTATATCAGCTTATGAAAAGATCTAAACCATATTTGACACTGTTTTTGATGGTAAAACCAAAACATTTCATGCAAAATTTCCGCCAAATCGGAAAGTAGTTGCGCCCTCTAGCGGCTCAAGAAGTTAAAATCTGAGATTAGGTTATTTGGAAGTTATATCAGGTAATGAACCGATTTAGACTATATTTGACACAGTTGTTGATGACCAAACCAAACCGTTTCATGCAAAATTTCAACAAAATCGGGTAATAATAGCGCCCTCTAGCGACTCAAGAAATCAAGATATGAGATCGGTTTATATGGGAGCTATATCAGCTAAAAAACCTTTTTGAGCGATACCTGTCACAGTTATTGGTGGTCAAACCAGAACACTTCATGCAGAATTTCAGCCAAATCGGATAATAATTGCGCCCTCTAGCGGCTCAAGAAGTCAAGATTCGAGATCGGTTTATATGGGAGCTATATCAGCTAATAAACCTATATTAGCGATACTTGACACAGTTTTTGATGGTAAAACCAAAAAATTTCATGCGAAATTTCCGCCAAATCGGATAGTAATTGCGCCCTCTAGAGGCTCAAGAAGTCGAGATCCGAGATCGGTTTATATGGGATTTATATCAGCTTATGAAAAGATCTAAACCATATTTGACACTGTTTTTGATGGTAAAACCAAAACATTTCATGCAAAATTTCCGCCAAATCGGAAAGTAATTGCGCCCTCTAGCGGCTCAAGAAGTTAAAATCTGAGATTAGGTTATTTGGGAGTTATAACAGGTAATGAACCGATTTAGACTATATTTGACACAGTTGTTGATGACCACACCAAACCGTTTCATGCAAAATTTCAACAAAATCGGGTAATAATAGCGCCCTCTAGCGGCTCAAGAAATGAAGATATGAGATCGGTTTATATGGAAGCTATATCAGGATATAGACCAATTTGGACAATACTTGGCACAGTTGTTAATGGTCGAACCAAAACATTTCATATAAAATTTTAGCCATATCGGATGATTATTGCGCCCTCTAGCGGCACAAGAAGTGAAAATCCGAGATCAGTTTATATAGAAGCTATATCAGGTTATGAACCAATTTCAGCCGTAGTTGTCACAGTTGCTGATAGCCAAACCAAACCACTTCGTGCAAAATTTTGGCCAAAAAAGGACCATACTTGTCATAGTTAAGAGAAAAACGCTTGGTGCAAAATTTTGCAAAATCGGATAATAAGTGCGCCCTCTATCGGCTCAAGAAGTCAAGATCCGAAATCGGTTTATATGTGAGTTATATCAGGTTATGAATCGATATGAGCAATACTTGGCAAAGTTGTTGATTGCCTAACCATGCAAAATTTCAGCCAAATCAGATATCACTTGCGCCCTCTAGCGGTTCAAGAAATTAAAATCTTAGATTGATTTATATGAGAGCTGTATCATGTTATGAACCTATTTGGACCATACTTGGAGCAGTTGTTGATCGTCAAACCAAAACAGTTCTAGCAAAATTGCAGCCAAATGGACTAATAGTTGCGCCCTCTAGCGGCTCATGAAATTAAAATCCTTGATCGATTTATATGGGAGCTTTATCATGTTATGAACCTATTTGGAACACACTTGGTACAGTTAAAATAAAACACTTGCTGTAAAATGTTAGTGAAACTGGATAATAATTGCGCCCTCTATCGGCTCAATAAGTCAAGATCCGATATCGGTTTATCTAAGAGCGATATTAGTTCATGAACCAATTTGAGCCATACCTGTCGCAGTTATTAATGGTCAAACCAAAACACTTCATGTAAAATTTCAGCCAAATCGGATAACAACTGCGCCCTCTAGCGGCTCAAGTATTCAAAATCCGAGATCGGTTTACATAGGAGCTTTATCAGGTTATAAACCAATACGAATCATGGCAGAATTGTTCAGAAAAAACACTTAGTGCAAAATTTCAGTCATATCTGGTAAGAATTGCGCCCTCTAGAGGCTCAGGAAGTCAAGATACGATAAAAATCGAAATGCGTGAATTTATGCGTAGCACAAAAGACCCTTCGGGGCTCTTACCATGTTCCTTGTAGGTACCATATTGCCCAGTTAATGTATTTCAGTGGACATTTCAGAAGTATGTTTTCAAAATCACCCAGATCGGAAAAAGCACAAATCAAATTCTCCATCATTTCAACCCTTTCTAGACATCACGGCCAAACTTTTTTAGTTGCTTTGATTCCCCCCATCCCATTTTATTTAATTTGGAACACTGTGTACTGTCAATGCAATCTTAGCAAAACTTTTGTAACAAGACAATTGTCGAAATGACAAGAAGACAATTGAATTCTTTTGCTTAGGTAAATATTCACCTTACCCCACCAAAAAATATATAAAGTTTTTGCCTCCTCGTAGTTTCCCTAAAACGCCATGGGCATCCATGAGAGCATTTCATTTGCTGTGTCCTGCCCTGTTACTGCTGATGTTGAAGGCTGTAATGGCATTGCTTTATTGGCGTCAAGGATTCAATGTGCTCGAAAACTTTAGATTTGCAATTTTACTGACATTGTCATCCTGGCTTTGTCAGCATCACTTCACACTAATTTTTCCCCCCTTTTTGAGCTTAAAAACTTTTCGTGGAGATTTAAATCAGCTCTATGCAGTTCAAACTTTTTAATGCCTCTTAATTGTGGCTTAAACACACACAAACACACACACACACTCATTCGTTGCACAATGACCATAATCTGTAATCCCTTTGAAAGCAAATGAACGATATTTCATAACTGGATTAAAAATGGAACATTTGTGCGTGTTATGTAAATCAAAAATGAGATTTGGAAAAATGCCACAGCTTTTTTGGGGGAAAAAATTAACAAATTAAACTAATCCGTGTAAGTTGATTAACAAATAATACTGATTTTTGATTCTAAACCTCATATACAAAAGGTGAAGGTGTGTTTGTTTGTTTGAAGTAGTAAAGCCGATTTCCTTGATATGAGGGACTAGCGGGGAAGTAAAAACAGACAAGTAAAAGCGTGCTAAGTTCGGCCGGGCCGAATCTTATATACCCTCCACCATGGATCGCATTTGTCGAGTTCTTTTCCCGCCATCTATTCTTAGGCAAAAAAAGGATAAAAGAAAAGATTTGCTCTACTATTATTAGAGCGATATCAAGATATGGTCCGGCTCGGACCACAATTAAATTATATATTGGAGACCTGTGTAAAATGTCAGCCAATTCGAATAAGAATTGCGCCCTTCGGGGGCTCAAGAAGTAG
The DNA here is from genome assembly GCF_963082655.1 of Stomoxys calcitrans. NCBI lineage: Eukaryota > Metazoa > Arthropoda > Insecta > Diptera > Muscidae > Stomoxys > Stomoxys calcitrans. The sequence continues at coordinate 36,068,966 of NC_081555.1, forward strand.
AATAGAGAGATCGATTTATATAGGAGCTGTATCAGACTAAAGACTGATTCAGACCATAATAAACACGTATGTTGATGATAACGGAGGGATCCGTCGTACAAAATTTCAGGCACATCGGATAATAATTGCGACCTCTAGAGGCTCAAGATGTCAAGATTCCAGATCGGTTTATATGGCAGCCATATCAGGTTATGAACCGATTTGGAACCTACTTGGCACAGTTGTTGGATATCATAACAAAATACTTCTTGCAAACTTTCATTCAAATCGGATAAGAATTGAGCCCTCTAGTGGCTCAAGAAGTCAAGCTTCAAGATCGGTTTATATGGTAGCTATATCAGGTTATTTAACGATTTGAACCCTACTTGGCACAGTTGTTGGATATCATAACAAAATACTTCTTGCAAACTTTCATTCGAATCGGATAAGAATTAAGCCCTCTAGTGGCTCAAGAAGTCAAGATTCAAGATCGGTTTATATGGCAGCTATATCAGGTTATTGACCGATTTGAACCTTACTTAGCACAATTGTCGGAAGTCACAGCGAAATACGTCGTGAAAAATTTTATTCCAATCCAATAAGAATTGCGCCTCTTACTTGGCACAGTTGCTGGATATCATAACAAAATAGTTCTTGCAAAATTTCATTCAAATCGGATATGAATTGCGCTCTCTAGTGGCTCAAGAATTCAAGATTCCAACATCCAAGGCACGAATCATTTCATAACCTGATATAGTTCTAATAGTGTACCAATTCTTATCCATTATCCTTTATTTGCCTATAAAGTGATACCGGGAAAAAAACTTGACAAATGAGATCCATGGTGGAGGGTATAAAAGATTCGGCATCGCCGAATGTAGCACGCTTTCACTTTTTTTTTTTTTTTGAATTTTAGATTTATAATCAGCATAACTTTTAGAGGCTCAATAAGTCAAATGGAGAGACCACTATATATAACAAACCCGAGGCAGCCGGTTGTGCGCACCGGATTGACCTGATGGAATCCTCATCGGCAAGGGCTGCCGTATCAGTGTACGTGATCGTCCTTTTTTCGTCATGGGACAGGTACATCCCCTAGTGCCTTCTCCATAGACTTCTGGTCCGTGCCGGGATTGACACCCACCTCAAATTTGCTAATTGCCGAAAGGAAATTCCCAGACATCATTAACGCAGCAGCCGCTCGCTTTATACCAGCCTGTCAAATATCCCAAATGCGGACCAATTTTCCGGCACAGGCAGTGGTACTCGCAGCCAGAGCGTGTTAGACGTCACTATCCCAAGAATCAGAGAGCTGAATCTGGAAATTAGCAGAGTAGACAACGAACATAAGCGGAATTCGTGGCTGGAACACTTGGAGCAATGTATTTAGGTTCTGATTTAAGCAAGCTGTAGTCTTCTATTAAGTCACTCTCGAACCCCAGTAGACGGAGTGACAGGACCTCAGTCACTTTTGGCGACGTAAGAGTTAGGCCAAGCTGCTCAACCATAAATATTGTGCATCCCAAGAGTGACTTTGATAGGGAGAGAGCCATTTGTCGTATCCGTGGTCACCCAGTCGAAAGACAGCCATTACAATTTAGCGTGGACGAAGTTAGGAATGTCATATGTGCGCCAAATGATAAGGCATTGGGCCTCGACGGAAATCTCTACTCTCATGCTGAAGAATCTGGATCTACCTAAGGGTTGAGTACCATACGACTGTCCTTAACCTATCTTTGAACACTCCTAAAGTTCCCGATGTCTGGAAGATGGGCAGAGTGATCCCGCTGCTGAAGCCTGGATGGGACCTGAGTTTTGGGGGGAATCGTACAGATTGAGGTCTTTACTCTCACCAGTAGCCAAGACGCTTGGAAGACTACTCCTCCCGAGCCTCGGTGGAGAATTTCCATTCGCGGAGCATCAGCATGGACTTCGAAGACTCCATAGCACAATCACTGCACATATTTGCCGTGGCTTCAATCAGCCCAGGCCATGTGATAAGAGGGTCCTCGCGGCACTGGACCTATCGAAGGCATTCGACACGGCAATCGTACATACCAATCTCCTTACTCTCAGTAGTTGCCAAGACGCCAAGCATCATCATGGATTTTGAAGACTGCATAGCACAGCAACGGTTATGCATGCCACCTCCGCACACATTTGTCATGGTTTCAATCAGCCCAGGCCGTGTGATAGGACGATCCTCGTGGCACACGACCTAGCGAAGGCATTCGACACCATGCCAAACACTCTTTGAGGGCATCGCCAATTCATCCCTCCAGCCAAGCCTGAAACGCTGGGTCGCGAATTGTCTTTGTGGTCGCCAGTCATTTGTGGAATTTAGGGAAAAGAAATCGAAACATCATAGATTAAAACAGGGAGTTCCCCAAGGCGGGGTGATATCTCCGGCACTGTTTAATCGGACTACATTTGGATGTAGCCATATATATCGATCTCCAGATAATATATCTTGGGCCTATAAAAGGCACATTTGTTACCTGATTACGCTGAAATTTGGCATAGCGATATGTTTTAAACCATAACGAGCTTGGTCCAGATATCAATATGTAGATGAAGGAGAGGTATCGGGAGAAAAGGAGAGAGGAGAAACGTCTATTCCGCAGAAAGAAAAAGGAAATGGAAAAACGTGAGTGTAAGCGAATTGAGATGTACAGGAGACAGAATGAAGTACGAAAATTCTACCAAAGAATCATATATCAAACCGATGGCTTTGGTGCAGGCACATCCTCCTGCAGATACAAAGAAGGAGGAGAAGTAGCATGCTGAGGCTATGGAAAGATCATATTAACCAACTGCTAGTGTCCGACGTTGGCGACGAAGAGGATACCTCAGAACTTATCAATGATGATGGTTTAGAATATTTACCTCCTAGTCAGAATGAGGTCTAAGTAGCAGTGACCCGACTAAAGAACAACAAGGCAGCAGAAGCCGACGGGTTACTCGCTGAACTATGTAAGACTGGAGGCGACACGCTGATAAGGCGTATGGAGATAAGTCGAAATGGATGGTTTTAACTCCCAAAACGCTTTGTACCACCGAGCAGATAAAGACATTGGGAAACACTACTTTGAGATATTCAGCAACCTTATCTAGCTCGGCACCACCAGTGTTGAGATAAAGCGAACATTAATACTGGCAAACAGATGCTACTTTGGACTAAGTTAGCAGTTTAGAAACAAGGCCACCTCTCGACAGACGAAGATTACACTATGCAAGACACTGATACTACCCGTGCTGTTCTATGGTTCTGAAGCATGGGTACATGTGAAAACAGATGAGGCAGTGCTTGGAGTATTTGATGTATTTGAGAGAAAGATTCTTCGAAAAAAATATACGGACCTGTTTGCGTTAACGGAGAATATAGGCGACGTATGAACCACGAGCTGCGTGAGCTGTATGACGACGATAGCATAGTTACACCGAAAGCAGATGAGGCAGTGCTTGGAGTATTTGAGAGAAAGATTCTTCGAAAAAAATATATGGACCAGTTTGCGTTAACGCAGAATATAGGCGACGTATGAACCAAGAGCTGCATGAGCTGTATGACGACGATAGCATAGTTACACCGAAAGCAGATGAGGCAGTGCTTGGAGTATTTGAGAGAAAAATTCTTCGTAAAATGTATGGACCAGTTTGCGTTAACAGAGAATATAGGCGACGTATGAACCACGAGCCGCATGAGCTGTATGACGACGATATCATAGTTACACCTATCAAAATACAACAGCTACGTTGGCTAGGTCATGTTGTCAGAATGGATGAAGAAGCTCCAGCAAAGAAGTCTTTTGAAGGCAAACACGTTGGTACACGCAAACCGGGAAGACCAAAAGCCCGATGAAAAGATCAAGTGGTGAGAGACCCCTTGAAGCTTGGTGTCAGAAGTTTTGGAATGAACGCAGAAGATCGAGGTGCTTGGGACGCTTTTCTGCGTTTGGCTAGTGGAACAAATGTTCTGTCATAGCCAATTAAAGTAAGTAAAATGTAGCTACTATGGGTTCATAAATTTTAAATTTTTCACCGAATCTGTAAAAACTCGAATTCGAGCTCTTTGTCGAGCTATCTTTGAGTAGTCCTTTCCGGGGTCGTGTCCTCATCGTTGACGATACAGCTTTCCTTACTTTTTAATTTTTTAAGTCATGAATATCTCACCATTTTCTATGCAAAGTTGTATTCTTGCCTAAATGTAATCCCCCTAAAACAATACCACCATAATACCGCATTTTTAAGCTGACAACGAATTATAAAAACTAAGAATACTTGACAAGGACACCCCCTCGTTGACCCCCAAATACAAGCTGCTAGGATACAACAAATCCCTTTACAATTTCATTTTAGAAATATTTAAAATTTTTGCCAAATCCCTTGGTGTATTTATCTATTCTTCTCCCTCTCTCTCTCTCTCACTCTTCCCACAGTTCATCTTACAATGACTCCAGTGCTGATGGGGAGAACAACAACAGCCCAGCCTGAGGCCCACACACCATCCTCATCATCCTCCAACGGTGGTGCATCCTCCGCGAAACAAAACCAGCAAACGACAAAGCCGGAACTACTAAATCCGGCAATGCATTACACGGGGGATTTCTTTGTGGAGACAGTGTCGCTGTTGAATGCCCAAGACCGAGGTAGTTTTGTAAGTGAATCCTCTGGCAACAAGTTGCCAATTTCATGGTTCACCAGCACAACACAGCAAAATGGCAAACGGCAGCTGAAGAATCCCATTGCCGAAGCTAGAACTGCCAATGGTGGCAGGGAAAGAATGCCTGGTCATGCAGAAACTGAAAATGCATTTGGCAGAAACGAGTATGGCTCATCGTTGTCACTATCTGCGGAGGAAATGGGTTCGCCGAGTGCTTCGAGAGTCACAACATTAGACGATGATGTGGAGTACATTGGCCATGTACCCACCAATATCTTCTTTAAGGATTTTGCCAAAGTAAGAAATGCCGCCTCCAAATTGAAGAGGGAACAGCAGCTCAACAGCAATGCTAACAACTATCAAAGCAATAATAGTAATAACAACAACAACAACAACATGGCCAACACCAATAGCTTGTGGCTTAACGATAATAGCTTGTCATCCTCTGTTTCCTTGTCATCGCCCTCATCATCGCTAAGCTATAAGAGATCCCTATTATCGGTTGTATCTGGTGCATCGCCTAATGATGTCCTCACAGCCACCGGCACTGCTTCCAACCAACAACCACCCATATCCTCTCCACCATTATTCAAGTCAGCGAAGCAACGACGTGCCACAACTGCATCGCATGAGAATATCGACTCCTGTCCCGATAACAAATGGCACGACACGGTGCAGAGTCACACTAATGCTGCAGGCGGCATTAGCAGTGAGACCAGTGGCATGTGGTGGGTTAACGAGCTATGCGAGCAGGACGATATCATTGAATTTAGGTGAGTTATCAGCTCAACTCCTTTGGGAATGAGTTTTCCACAACTCATGTTGTGGAAAAAGAAATATTCCAAGTAAATTTGGAGAGAACAGTGGGAGTTTTTTTTTACAAAAATATTCTCGGCCGGGCCGAATCTTATATACCCTCCACCATGGATCGCATTTGTCGAGTTGTTTTCCCGGCATCTCTTCTTAGGCTAAAAAGGATATAAGAAAAGAGTTGCTCTGCTATTAAAACGATATCAAGATATGGTCCGGTTCGGACCACAATTAAATTATATGTTGGAGACCTGTGTAAAATTTCAGCCAATTCGTATAAGAATTGCGCCCATTGGGGCTCACGAAGTAAAATAGAGAGAACGATTTATATGGGATCTGTATCGGGCTATAGACCGATTCAGAACATAAAAAAACACATTTGTTGATGGTCATGAGAGGATACGTCGTTCAAAATTTCAGGCATATCGGATAATAATTGCGACCTCTAGGGGTCAAGAAGTCAAGATCCCAGATCGGTTTATATGGCAGCTATATCAGGTTATGAACCGATTTCAACCATACTTGGCACAGTTGTTGGATATCATGACGAAATACTTCGTGCAAAAACTCATTCAAATCGGATAAGAATTGTGCCCTCTAGAGGCTCAAGAAGTCAAGACCCAAGATCGGTTTATACGGCAGCTATATCAGGTTATGAATAGATTTAAACCATACTTGGCACAATTGTTGGGTATCATGACGAAATACTTCGTGCAAAAACTCATTCAAATCGGATAAGAATTGTGCCCTCTAGAGGCTCAAGAAGTCAAGACCCAAGATCGGTTTATATGGCAGCTATATCAGGTTATAAACCGATTTGAACCATACTTGGCACAGTTGTTGGATATTATAACAAACCACGTCGTGCAAAATTTCATCCCAATCGGATAAGAATTGCGCCCTCTAGAGGCTCAAGAAGTCAAGACCCAAGATCGGTTTATATGGCAGCTATATCAGGTTATGGACCGATTTAAACCATACTTGGCACAGTTGTTGGGTATCATAACAAAACACGTCGTGCGAAATTCCATTCCAATCGGATAAGAATTGCGCCCTCTAGAGGCTCAAGAAGTCAAGACCCAAGATCGGTTTATATGGCAGGTATATCAGGTTATGGACCGATTTAAACCATACTTGACATGCAAAATTCAGTCAAATCGGACGAGAATTGCGCCCTCTAGAGGCTCTAGAAGTCAAGACCCAAGATCGGTTTATATGGCAGCTATACCAGGTTATGAACCGATTTGAATCATACTTAACACAGTTGTTGGAAGTGATACCAAAACACTACATGCAAAATTTTAGTCAAATCGGACGAGAATAGCGTCCTCTAGAGGCTCAGGAAGTCAAGACCCAAGATCGGTTTATATCGCAGCTATTCCAGGTTATGAACCGATTTGAATCATACTTAACACAGTTGTTGTTAACACAGCCGTCCGTGGAAGGACGGACGGACGGACAGATGGACGGATGGACAGACGGACGGACAGATGGACAGATGGACGGATGGACAGACGGACTGTCCGGACTGACTGACGGACGGACAGACGGACGGACAGACGGACGGACAGGTGGAAGGACGGACGGACAAACGGACACACGGTCGGACAAACGGACGGACGGACGGACAGACAGACAGACGGACGGACAGACGGACGGATGGACAAACGTACGGACAGACGGACGGACAGGCGGTGGGACATACGGACGGACGGACAGACAGACGGACAGACGGATCGACTTAAAATGACATGACTATCAAGAATATATATCCCACATGGGGTCTCAGACGCATATTTCGAGGTGTTACAAACAGAATGACGAAATCAGTATACCCCCATTCTATGGTGTAGGGTATAAAAATTCTTAATATGATGGAAAATATTATTCACCAAAGGGAATGTTTCCTTATAAAGTTGGAAAATTGATCATCTTTAAATTAAGTTTGCTAATCTCTGGCTCGAATCTTTAAAATCATAACAAAAATGTTTCCAGTTCAAGAATCGCTTCCAGATACTTGGCCTCCAAAGAAAGCGGTAGATACACTCCTTCCCTTCCCTTGCTGAAATTTATAACAAATCAATGAGGACATTTCCCAGACAGTCTTCTTAATACCCACTCAACGAGGCCCATAGCGGTTCTCTAATATCAGCCTTTCCTATTCAAAGGAGCATTAAAAACCAAAAGCCACAAAAGTAGGAAACTACTTAAGGCGCCGCAATGCAGTTGTTGGCCCAATTGAATTCATTGACCTAAGATTCGACCCTCGCATTGCGATGGGATTCTTACAACATGCGAGGCCGTTAGAGAAGATGTCATAACAATTTTTTCGATTATAACCACAATACATTGAAATGCTATCTGAGAGTAGATTTCTTTGAATTAAAAGTTAATTTCTGTAAAAGTTGGTCATATAAGGAAATTTCAGTGGAATGTTAAAAATTTTGTCTAAAATTTTGTCTTTAGAAAAAAATTTCCAGTTTTTGTCATATTTTCTTTTCTCTTTTGCAGAGTATTTTTTCGTGTGAATATGAGAGAGATTGGCGAAGCCATGAGTAATAGAAGCAATCGAAATCGTGATAATGCCAGTGGCCACAATGGTCACCATGACAATGAAGCTGCTGCCACCGCCGACGAAGCACAAATAGTGGTTTATAAGAAAACTTTTCAATTTCATATACGCAAAGGTAAGTACAACGCCTGGCAAACCTTCGGTTCCTGCTGTGAGTAAACAATGTATCAATAAGTTACTAGATCTAATACGATAATGGTATGGTTAACCTTTCGGTGTCATACTCCTTGGTACATATTCTTACGTTACTTTCATATGCGTCCCTAGATCTGTCCGTCCTTCTGTCATCATTTGAGGATATATTCATTATGACCTCAATAAACCAGTGTCCCGTTGCTTAGGCCCCACTCCCATCAGTATTTGACAGCTTTGCGTACCTAAATTCAAAATCCATCTTCCATTTCTTCACTATTTAGAAATAATTTTTCCATTTTCTTTTTTGTCTATTTTCCAGACTGCCATCTAATGTTACGTGAATCTTCTATGGGTACATTGGACTATACCGTATTGCCTTTATACTGCATAGATTGTACAGTTCATTTTCCTAAATTTAAGCAACTCAACAACGCTATGGATGAGAGAAATCCGCCACCGGGTATGCTGGTGGAATTGCAGCGCCTCAATGTGCCCTGTGCCAGCGGCGGCTTTGTACGCTTCAATCGCCACAAGCTGCTGTGCGGCAAACTGGAGGAGCTGGACAGCAGTGATCGCATCTATCACTTCAATGTTAGGGACGACACATCCGTACAGTTCTATAGGAATCCCATGTTTAGTTTAAGTTTTAAATTAGTCGACTATTGTTACAATGTCAGCACCAGCAATCAGACGGGCGAATTTTACATACGGCCCAGTATGAAGGACACCCTGGAGTGTTACTTTCGCATCCATCTGCCCTATGGCAATCGGGTGCTGCTGCGCATGGTAACAAATAACGAAAGTGATATTTTACCCATGCCTAGGCTGGTGAATGAGGATGCTGCCGTCGGAGGTGCTGCCCCCAATGCCGACGACGAGGTGATCGGCGATGAGCTGTATACGATATTTTCCCGCGATGGTGCAACAGTTGCAGCGCAAATTATCAACCTGACGCTGCATAGTGGGGGCCAGAATTTTGGAGCCTATTCTCCTGTGATGCCACTATTTAAGACTCCGCCCGAGGTGAATTACACCAACAGCAGAAACCCCTCGGCTCATGCCGACATGAAGCAGAAAACATTTGGCAGTTTAGGCCTGGACTCCTACGGTTTTCTGGCGGTGAGCAAAGCCAATTTGCAGATGGCCTTTGCCGGCACTGCCAATTGTATGGGTGTGGTGATAAAGGTCTTTGAAGACGACAACTCCTCCAAGTGGTCGCATTGTGTCAATGATACCCGCTATCTGCGCGGCTTCATCTTGGAGTCCTCCAGCAATACCCTAAGCATACATCTTTTTCGTTCACCCAGCATGAGAAAGAGCGGTCCAGCCTACAAAGGGGCGGGGCGTGGTGACGCTGGCAAATTGAATATACCCGCCATATATCTATCATATCAGGCCCGACCCCTGAAGAACATTGTCTCTAATTGTGCCTTTGGCTGGATTGCCATGCAGCAGTTTTGTATAGCCACCATTGAACTGACCATGTCCTGGCATGAGGGCGAAAAACACTGCTCCAAGCTGGGAGGCCATTTGGTCTCCATACGCAACGAACAACAGCAGCAAACCATTAACGAACTATTAATCAAAAGTCCGGGCTATAAGGATGAGAATGCCTATTGGGTGGGTGGTTCGGACAAAAGCTATGAGGGTGACTTTCGCTGGAGCGATGGCCTTCTCTTTCAATACACCAGTAAGTTAATGGACGCAGTGTGGCAGACATGTTCTTGGTATTTATTGCAAAAGTTTTTCTTATCTCCTTCCCCTTGAATAACAGATTGGTTCCCCGGTTGGTCACAACACGGCCACTACAATAAGCAGCCCAATGACGATGGTCTAAGCAGTCAGGATTGCATTGAACTGCGTCGTTATTTTCGCACACCACCCGGAATTCAAAGCAGCCGCAGTCCAGTGACTAATCGATACATGTGGAATGACCGCGACTGCAGTGCCAACAATTATCTGATATGTGAGCGTGCCATGGATGATGGTAAGTACGTGGGCAGAGATTTTTGAATTAGAATTTTTAAGCATGAACGGAAGGGAAGATGAAACTTTAAGCACTGAATTTTTGCATGAACCAACTATTGAATACGAACGCCAGTGGGGGAGGCTTAGAGAATCGGAAAGTTCTCTGCATTTTGTTCAAGTCATAAAAACTTCCACTTCTCTTGCAACTTACCAACTGTGTGAGGCGGAATAGCTGTAAATAAAGTCAAAAGTTAATTTATCTTTCAAGACGAGCTTAATGATCGAAAGACGAGACTTAATGATCGAAAAATTTTATACAGTGGAAGAATGAAAGCCACAGCCAACCCCTTGAAAGGAGGGGATCTCATCAGAAATCGTTAATGGGTCATCATCAGAAATCTTTACGGGGTCATCATCAGAAATCTTTAGGTGTGAGGATTTCAAAAGTCGTACATTGGTAGGTTGTTTTTATCTCGAAGAATTTGGGAAAAGGGGAAAGGCTGAACTTACCTTTTTGAAGTACCTTTTTGCCAAAGAAAATTAAGCTTAAGTACAGCTTCCCAATGGAAAGGATAGTTTTAGTATGTTTTCCCAAAGAGAGTGGTTGGTTATAGAATATCTTCCCAAAGGAAAGGGAAATTTTGGCACCCTTTCCATTGGTAAAGGATAGTTTTCGAAGTCCTCCCATAGGAAAAAGTATTGGTACCCTTTCCCATGAGAAATTTTAGTTTTGGTACTCTCCCTCATGAAATGGTAAATTTAGCACCCATTCTCATAAGAAAAAAAAACTACCCATCCCCATAAGGAAAGAACCATTTCTTATGGGAAAGCACCCTTTCCCAAAGGAAAGGATAGTTTTGGCACTCTTTCTCAAAAGAAAGTGTTAGTTTTGGTACCCTTTCCACAAGGAAATGCTAGTTTTGGTACCTATTCCTAAAGGAAAAGGAAATTTTGGTACTCTTTTCCAAAGGAAAGGGAAGTTTTGGTACCCTTTCCTAAAGGAAAAGGAGTTTTCGTACCTTTTTTCTAAAGGAAAGGGAAATTTTGGTACTCTTTCCCAAAGGAAAGGGAAGTTGTGGTACCCTTTCCCACAGGAAAGAATGGTTTGTGTACCCTTTCAGAAACGAAAGGGTTATTTTGGTACTATTTCCCAAAAAAAAGGGCAGTTTTAGTGGTCATTTACCATGAGAAATTGTAGTTTTCGTACTCTCCCTCAGGAAATGGTAAATTTGGTTCCGATTCTCATAGGAAAAAAGCTACCCTATCCCATAGGAAAGTACCCTTTTCCATAGAGGAGTACACTTTCCCACAGGAAAGTACCCTTTTCTAAAGGAAAGGATTGTTTCGGTACCCTTTCCCAACAGACAGAAATACCCTTTCCCGAAGGAATTGTAACATTTCCCAAAGGAAAAGATAGTTTTGGTACCCTTTTCCAAAGAAGAGGATAGTTTTGGCACCTTCTCTCTAAGGAAGTGGTAGTTTTGGCACCCTTTCCAAAAGGAGATGATAGTTTTACTACCCTTTCTCGAAGGAAAGGGAAGTTTTGATACGCTTTCTCGAAGAAAATGGTAGTATTGGTACCCCCTTTCAAAGGAAAGGGTAGTTATTGTACTCTTTCCCAAAGGATAGTGTAGTTGTGGTGCCCTTTCCCATAGGAAAGGATTTTGGTACCCTATCATTTCCGAAAGGAAACGACAGTTTTGGTTCCCTTTTTCAAAGAAAAGGATAGTTTTGGTACCCTTTCCCAACAAAAAGATAGTTTTGGAACCCTTTTCCGCAGAGAAATATAGTTCTTCCCAAAGGAACAGTAAGTTTTGGGACCCTTTTCCAAAGGATGGGGTAGTTTTGGTACCCTATCCCAAGGAAAGGATGGATTCGGTACCCTATCCCAAAGAAAAGGCTGGATTGGGTAACCTTTCCCAAAAAAAATGGTAGATTTGTTACCCTTTCCCAAACAAAGGGGAAGTTTTGGTACCATTTCCCGAAGAAAAGGGCAGATTTATTACCCTTTCCCGACGGAAAAGTTAGTTTTGGTACTCTTTTCCAAAAGAAAGGGTAGTTTTGGTCCCACTTCCCAAAGGAAGAGGGAGTTTTGTTATCCTTTCCTAAAGGATGGGGTAGTTTTGGTACTCTTTCTTAAAGAAAAGGGTAGATTTAGTACCCTTTTAAAGGGTAGATTGGGTATCCTATCCCAAAATAAATGGTAGATTTGGTACCCTTTCCCAAACAAAGAGGTAGTTTTGGTATCATTTCCCGAAGAAAATAGCAGATTTAATACCCTTTCCCGACGGAAAAATTAGTTTTGGTACCCTTTTCCAAAATAAAGGATAGTTTTGGTCACGTTTCCCAAAGGAAAAGTAAGTTTTATTATCCTTTCCCAAAGAACGGGGTAGTTTTGGTACTCTATCTCAAAGGAAAAGGTAGATTTGGTATCCTTTCCCAACGGAAAGTGTAATTTTGGTCCCTTTTCCCAAAACAATGGGGAAGTTTTGGTCCCATTTCTCAAAGGAAGAGGAAGTTTTATTATCCTTTCCCAAAGAATGTGGTAGTTTTTGTTACCGTTTTCCAAAGGAGAGGGTAGTTTTGGTTCCCTTTCCCAAAGAAAAGTAAATTTTCGTACCCTTTCTCAAAGAGAAGTAAGTTTTCGTACCCTTTCCCAAAAGAAAAGTTAGTTGGTTCACTTTTCCAAAGGAAAGGATTGATTTTGTCCCATTGCCTAAAGGAGAGGAAGTTTTGTTATCCTTTTCCTTAGGATTGGGTAGTTTTGGTACTCTACTCAAAGGAAATGGTAGATTTTTATCCCCTTTCCCAAACAATGGGGTAGTTTTGGTACCATTTCCCAAAGAAAAGAGCAGATTAAGTACCCTTTCCCGAAGGAAAAGTTAGTTTTGGTGGTTTCTTCCAAAAGAAAGGGTAGTTTTAGTCCCATTTCTCAAAGGAAGGGTACGTTTTATAATCCTTCCCCAATGGATGAGGTAGTTTTGGTACCGTTTTCCAAAAGAGAGGGTAATTTTGGTTCCCTTTCCCAAAGGGAAAGTAAGTTTTGGTACCCTTTCCCAAAGAAAAGGAAGTTTTGGTAGTTTTGGTAGTTTTGGTTCCCTTTTCCAAAGGAAGAACAAGTTTTATTATCCTTTCCTAAAGGATGGGGTAATTTTGGTACCCCATCCCAAGGAAAGGGTGGATTCGGTAGCCTATTCCAAAGAAAAGGGTAGATTCGTTACCCTTTCCCAAAAGAAAGATTATATTTGGTACCCTTTCCCAAACAAAGGGTAGTTTTGGTACCATTTCCCGAAGAAAAGGGCAGAATTAATAACCTTTCCCAAAGGAAAAGTTAGTTTTGGTACTTTTTTCGAAAAGAAAGGGTGGTATTGGTCCCATTTTCCAAAGGAAGGGGAAGCTTTATTATCCTTGCCCTTGGGATGAGGTAGTTTTGGTACTCTTTCTCAAAGGAAAGGGTAAATTTGGTACAATTTTCCCTTACCCTTTCCCTTCCCCAACGGAAAGTGTAGTTTGGTACCCATTCCCAAATGAAAAGATAGGTTTGATACCCTCTCCCAGAGAAAAGGGGTGTGCCAATATAGCCCATCTTCGAGCTTATTAAACCTAGAATGAGGTTGAGTACGTGGCACTTCTGCCAGCGGCACAATCTTGGATGAAAGGAACTCTTCTTTTGCTGTCTGAAAATTTATAAATTTATGCTATACGGATGGATTAAAGCTAGAGTGCCCCTGGGGATCTTCAATGAGAATCCAATGACTTTGGTCGAGAGATTTTTACTGAGAGGATCATACTGCCTGACCGACTGACCATTATGCGGACCTGTAGGCGGAGATCCGGGAGATCACAGAATGAGTGAGTTGGTATTGTGTTTCGAGGAGAACGTCTAGTGTGAATATCTTTATGATCCACATTGTTGGGGTGCCAGATTAAAGTGGAGTACAGGAGAATTATAGAGCAAACGACTTGTCAGTGAAGGCCATAGAACTCTCGTCAATAAACCTGGTTAATACTCCTCCTCTCTGGAACAGCGAAAGGGTGGGTACATGTACATTCCACTAAGGAACAGGCGAAAGGATAAGGAGATCAGGATTTCAACAAGCCGAGATTTTTACTGAGAGGATTATGAGAGAGATCAGTATAAATTTTGGTATAATCGGTATAATATAAAGGGGCAAATTTGATTATTAGCTCACTTATGCAGAATAGGTGCGGCAAGTGACACAATGTGGGGAAGATGATGGACTATTGAAGTACTCCCTATGTCATTGCCCGGCTTTCGCGGTACACCGGTACTTAGGTGAGAATACAATACTAGACATGAACCGAATTAGGGGCGTTGTTTTGAATACAGTGTGGGATTTTTTTAGTTGCACATAATTCTTTACTTTATACTCTTTAGAGGTTACTTTTTAGTATTTAGAGCGACAACAAGCTAATGAATGGCTTAGGTGCAGCGCATAGTGGCATTTGGCGGATTAATATAAGCCTCCTGTTTTCAAACTATTGTTACCTGCCTTAGCTCAATGGTCGGAAATGGCTAGATCGCTTAACAATTTAACGTCGATTGCAAACGTACAGGGTGTGCAAGAGAAAAATACTTTAGTTACGATTTTAGTACTTCTTTCATCGGGTAAATGGCCACTCCCATTGCGCATATACTGATTAAGTCAATTTGACAGACAACAAAAGCACGTTCAGTTAATGCTCGAACAACAGCCATTCCTACATTCCTATATAATGTAATTTAATTTCTTGATGGACACTTTGTCGAACAGTGGTATCGGAAGCAGCTGCGTGTTTACGAGCCGAACGCCGGGGCCAACGCACAACTGTCTGCCTCATTCTTTCAATATTTTCTTCTCTTTGACTGTTTGTCTTTCCGTCTCTCTATGTTAGTTTGTGTACAAACTACAGGTCGCAATTTTTATCCGATCGTCTTCAAAATTTGGTATGGGTATGTTTTTCGGTCTAGAGACGAAGCCTATTGAAATTGGAAAAAATTGGTTCAGATTTGGATATAGCTCCCATATATACGTTCGTCCGATTTACAGTAATAATGCAATTTGTTACCCGATTCTCTCGAAATTTGGCGGGAAGGTTTTTCTAATGACTCTCGACATTACTGGTGAATTTCATGGATATTGGTTTAGATTTAGATATAGCTCTCATATATATATCGCCAGATTTTCACTCCTAGAGTCACAGAAACCCCGCTTCTCCCTAGACCAGAGCATGATGGCAACTGACTGGGGAGAGAAACTAACTTGAATACTTACTCCTCCAGATGCGGCTCCCCTCGAACCCCTACCAACCCAACTCAGCGCTTGGGAATTTTTTCAACTAAGTTAGATTTTCTTGCGCACCGTGTATGTACTTCATAGGCTGTGGAATGGATATTTCGATGTGTTACAAACGTAATGACAAAGTTTATGTACCCCCGTCCAGGGTGGAGTCGGGGAATCTACACGGTGTCATTATCCAAATCGAAGTTGTTAGAACTTGAGTCTCAATAATTTGTTTTTTTTCCGACTCCACAGCCCTACTCCAAACTAGGCCATTATGTATTAACACATTTTATTCTCATTTCTATTCTTCGCCTAAGGACATATCAAAGCTCACATATGCATGCACTCATTGATTTGAGTTCCAGGAATTTCCTTTGAACTCTCCAGCAAATTATAGACAGTGATTATAACCATATTTTAAATTCTCTTTTCAGAATCCATGAGACGTACTTGGTTAAATGATTGCAATAAAACGGTATCGTTGAGTAAAGAACATCCACGAGCTTCCATATGGAGTCCTTCATTTCCACGACAATATCCGGACAATGCTAATTGTTATACAACAGTGACAGCACCAGCTGGATATCGCATTGTGGTTGAATTCGAAGAACTTGTTATAGAAAATGAACCAGGGTAAGTGGGCTAAAACGCAAAGATAAACTAACAAATAAGAGCGTGCTAAGTTCGGCCGGGCCGAATCTTATATGCCCTCCACCATGGATCACAGTTGTCGAGTTCTATGCGCGGTATCTCTTTTTAGGCAAACAAAAAATATTGAATAAGAACTGTTATGCTATTGGAGCTATATAAAGCCATATAGACCGATTCGGATCATAAATGAATGCTGAACATTGTAGAAGTCATTGTGTCATATCTCATCTCATTCGGAAAAGAATTGCGCCTTGTAGGGGCTCAAGAAGCTAAATCGGCAGATAGGTTTATATGAGAGCTGTATCAAGCTATTGATCGATTCAGACCATATTAGTCACGTATGTTGAAGGTCTTGAGAGAAGCCGTTGTACAAAGTTTCTGCCAAATCGGATGAGAATTGCGCCCTCTAGACGGCCAAAGAGTCTAAACCCCAGATAGGTTTATATGGCAGCTATGTCAGGTTATGTACCCATTTGAATCATACTTAGCACAGTTGTTGGAAGTGACACCAAAACATCACGTGCAAAATTTCAATCAAATCGGACGAGAATTGCGCCCTCTAGAGGCTCAAGAATTCAAGATCCCAGATCGGTTTAAATGTCAGCTATATCAAAACATGGACCGATTTGAACCATGCTTAGCGCTGTTGTTGGAAGTGATACCAAAACACTGCGTGCAAAACTTCAGTCAAATCGGACGAGAATTGCGCCTTCTAGAGGCTCAAGAAGTCAAGATCCCTGACCGGTTTATATGGCAGCTATATCAGGTTATGTACCGATTTGAATCATACTTAGCACAGTTGATGGAAGTGATACCAAAACACTACGTGCAAACCTTCAGTCAAATCGGACGAGAATTGCG
Source organism: Stomoxys calcitrans (assembly GCF_963082655.1). Taxonomy (NCBI): domain Eukaryota; kingdom Metazoa; phylum Arthropoda; class Insecta; order Diptera; family Muscidae; genus Stomoxys; species Stomoxys calcitrans. The sequence goes on from NC_081555.1 coordinate 36,085,887, forward strand.
CCCTCTAGAGGCTTAAGAAGTCAAGACCCAAGATCGGTTTATATGGCAGCTATATCAAAACATGAACCGATTTGAACCATACCTAACGCAGTTGTTGGAAGTGACACAAAAACACCACGTGAAAAGTTTAAGTCAAATCGGACGAGAATTGCGCCCTCTAGAGGCTCAAGAAGTCAAGGCCCAAGATCGATTTATATGGCAGCTATATCAAAACATAGACCGATTTGAACCATACTAAGAGCAGTTGTTGGAAGTGATACCAAAACACTACGTGTAAAATTTAAGTCAAATCGGATGAGAATTGCGCCCTCTAGAGGCTCAAGAAGTCAAGACCCAAGATCGGTTTATATAGTAGCTATATCAAACCGTCGACCGATTTGAAACATACTTGGCACAGTAGTTGGAAGTAACACCAAAACACTACGTGCAAACCTTCACTCAAATCGGACGAGAATTGCGCCCTCTAGAGGCTCAAGAAGTCAAGACCCAAGATCGGTTTATATTGCACCTATATAAAATCATGGACCGATTTGAACCATACTTAGCGCAGTTGTTGGAAGTGATACCAAAACACCACGTGCAAAATTTAAGTCAATTCGGACGAGAATTGCGCCCTCTAGAGGCTCAAGAAGTCAAGACCCAAGATCGATTTATATGCCAGCTATATCAAAACATGGACCGATTTGAACCATACTTAGCGCAGTTGTTGGAAGTAATACCAAAACACCACGTGCAAAATTTCAGTCAAATCGGACGAAAATTGCGCCCTCTAGAGGCAAATTTCAAGCGGGTAGCTTTACTCCTTCGAAAGTTAGCGTGCTTTCGACAGACAGACGGACGGACATAGCTAGATCGACTTAAAATGACATGACGTTCAAGAATATGTATACTTTATGGGGTCTCAGACGCATATTTCGAGGTGTTACAAACAAAATGATGAAATTATTATACCCCTATCCCATGGTGGAGGGAATAAAGAGAAATATAAAGGACAAGAAAGCTATAAATGTGTTTTTTTGTGTTTGTGGTTCTATTTCCTTGCAGTTGCACCTATGACTATTTGGAGATAACCGAACCAAAACTCTCCGAATCACTACGTACCCCAACGAAAACTTCTTCCAATCGCCATCGTTATGCCCACAACATGGACCGAAGTCCAAATCTTCGAACTTATCGCAAACGCAGCAGTCCCTACAACAACAGTCCAACCTCTTTCTCTTCCAATCCACAAAACCAACAGCAGCCGGGAACAACAGATGGCACCGCTGATCATAGTTATGCTCCCATGAACACTGACTATAATGGCTATGATTTGTCGCAGACAAACTATCAAAAGCTGTTGCAAATCTATTCAAGTCTATATGGTCCTCGAGACGATTTTGTGATACAAACACCCGATTATCCACATGGTAATCCATACTATCAACATCCCCACCAGCAACAACAACTACCACGGCAACACCATCATCATTCGCCTTTGAAATCCACCACTTCAGTAAACGACATACCATATCAGCAGAAAACAATGCCAGAAATAGTACCGAAACGTTTGTGCGGCGATTGGAGTACAAAGCTAAAGCTGCTGCGTTATGTGTCCAAGGGCTCTTATTTGGGCCTACATTTCGTTTCGGATTATTCCCATCATTTCGGAGGCTACAAGGCCAAGACCTATATGGAAAATAGTGAGTATTATGAATGACTTCTGTGTTCATTAATTTCTATGGATTTTTTTTCTTCCGGAGTACATTTTGAACTACTACTATTTCAGTTTCTTTTTAACCCCCTAATTCTCTATAACCATAAAACAAAAAATTTAAGCAAAAAAAAACTTTTTATAGTTGAGGTTCCTCTCTTGTATATATTCCAAATGATTTCTATTCTTCTCTTATATCTATAATAGGCACAAGATTATATATCTCCTACAACAAATGATTAAAAAATAGATATTGACAAACATTTTAGCACTACTCTTGAATACTGGTCGAGGGTATAGAGCATGTGTTGGTCAGAATAATGGGGAAATTAAGGGATGCCCTTTGGCGCTATACAATTTAAACTGGAATTCCGATTATTATGCTCTCAACTTAGACCACCATTATTCTGGCCAACATACATAAGCCAAAAAGTCCTAAAATTATCCCAAACTCTTTCTAGTTCAACATTTAAATCTATAATTGAATACTGTAACCCCATTAAGAAAACTTTTACTCGACCAGTGAACTTGAACAAACTTGTCCCTTGAACACTCAGTCCCTTTCAACAAATCCCTATGATACAGTTAGAAAAATAAGTGTATAAGTCATCATGCTAAGACAATTCCATTGATTTCCATATAACATAACAATTGAAAGATGCATAGTGTTTCTGAATCAATAATATATGAATGACGAAGATATGGACTATGAATTCGGCTATGGAAGAGTATACACATTCTTCATCTCAAATTTGGTCTACGGGTAAGCAATAAGCGCGATATTACTTTACTTACTTTAATTGGCTATGACAGATTATTTGTTCCACTAGCCGAACGTAGAATAGCGTTCCAAGCGCCCCGATCTTCTGCACTCATTCTCAAATCTCTGACACCAAGTTTCAAGGTGTCTCCCACCACTTCAACTTTCCATCGGGCTTTTGGTCGTCCCGGTTTGCGTGTAACACCGTGTTTTCCTTCAAAAGACTTCTATGCTGGAACTTCCTCATCCATTCTGACAACATGACCTAGCCAACGCAGCCGTTGTATTTCGATGCGTGTAACCATGATATCGTCGTCATACAGCTCGTGGTTTATAAGTCGCCTATATTCTCCATTAACGCAAACTCGTCCATATATTTTACAAAGAATCTTTCTCTCAAATACTCCAAGTACTGCCTCATTTGCTTTCACAAGTACCCATGCTTCAGAACCATATAACAGCACGGGTAGTATCAATGTCTTGTATAGTGTAATCTTCGTCTGTCGAGTCGAGGTGGCCTTGTTTCTAAACTGCTTACTTAGTCCAAAGTAGCATCTGTTTGTCAGTATTGCATCATAGGCGAGTAGCATGTGTTCTCTTGTCATTAGTGTGCCATATCTATTCACACCTGCATCTCGTATAATCTTCTTCAACGGGATATTAAAGAGATCACACGATAGGCTGTCTCCTTGTCTGAAATCTCGTTTGATATTAAATGGTTCGGAGAGGTTCTTTCCTATTCTTACTGAGGAACGCGTATCAGCAAGTGTCATTCTGCAGAGTCTTATGAATTTTGCAGGGATACCAAACTCAGACATGGCTTGAAATATCTTTGAACATAAAGGAGTATCGAAGGCGGCTTTGTAGTCAACAAAGAGATGGTAGGTGTTGATTTGTCTTTCTCGAGCCTTTTCCAGGATTTGGCGCAGTGTGAATATCTGGTGCAGGGAGGATTTACTAGGTCTAAAGTCGCATTGATAGGGCCCAATTAGCTCATTGACTTTAGGTTTTAATCTGTCATACAGTACGCTCGAGAGTATCTTGTATGCGATGGGGAGGAGACTTATTCCTCTATAGTTGGCACATTCTGTATTGTCTCCTTTCTTATGTACGGGACATAGTATGCTGAGGTTTCAATCATGGGGTATGCGTTCTTCTAGCCAGATTTCTCCAATATGCTGATGCATACGCCGTGTCGCTTCCGGTCTTAAATAGTTCTGCGTGTAACCCATCGGCTCCTGCTGGGCCTTCTTGATCCGCCGTATCCTCCGTAGTTTCTTCTTCCTTTTCTGGTCTAGAAGGGAAAGACGTGCAGAATTTGTGCCGAAATTTATTCCAATCAGCCTTTCTTCTGTTTAGCCGAGGGACCACTTCTGCAGTATTCTCTGCAAGGCTGAAACTAGAATAACGATGATCAGAGAAGCTGTGGTCAACCAATACTTCCCAATCGAATATTCTTCTACTTTTATCCTCCGATACAAAAGTAATATCTAGTACCTCCTGCCTGTTCCTGGGAATAAAGGTCGGTTTATCCCCTTTGCAACTTATAATGTATCTGATGAGCAGCTCACCCCTTAAGTTGACATCCGAACTTCCCCATATCTGGTGATGTGCATTAGCTTCACTTCCTACATTGAGGCCCTTCTTCCCTACAGAAGCGGCTTCCAGCGACTAAAGGTTTGAAGACAGCATCTCTGTATCGTGTGCCATATATAGGGAAGCCAGTCAGTTATGAGACTTGTTTATTTCAAGGCTGGCTACTCCTTAATCTTCAGTGCTTAGCGACGGAAGAAGAAAAACATTTTGACTACTCTATGGAAGAATACAAGCTCTGTGTCTCTCATTCCCCGTAGAAGTTTAAATCCCGGAATTCTTAGTCCACGAACCATTCCTCCACATGGTTCCTGTGGACCACATCAAATCCCCCTGCCATTAGGAGGACCTTTAATGCTTCCGAAGCGGCCTTACAATGGTGGAGATTTATCTGTAAAAACCGAACCATAGTCAGGATTCAGAACTTCCACCACTGTCGGAATGACCCAACATAAAATTATTCTATATTTCGGAAACTGTAATTATTTGGTAGGCAAAATAAGGCTGGATTGTACATATTATTAGTGGCTTTCATACGAACCAATCCATATGCGAATCGGTAAAGTCGTTTTCGAGAAAAACAAAAATTACATATTCCATTCGCACAAGTCACTCCGAGAATGACCCAACATAAAATTATTCTATATCTCGGAAACTGTGAGTGTTGGGTAGGCAAAATAAGGTTTGATTGTAGATATTATGCGTGGCTTTCATACGAATCAATCCTCGTCTTCTGATTTCAATCCTCGTCTTCTGATTCCAATCCTCGTCTTCTGATTCCAATCCTCGTCTTCTGATTCCAATCGTCGTCTTCTGATTCCAATCCTCGCCTTCTGATTCCAATCCTCGTCTTCTGATTCCACCAGCAGTTCATCCTCACAAGATTCGTTAGAACTAGTCATGATGAGCTTTCGTACGCATCCAGGGGCAGGTGAGAAAGCTGTGGAACCACTCTTCCTAAGGACACTGGATACTTGCGGTATGGACGATTTCTCCTAAGATGCTTCACTAACTGCTGCTGTCGAAGTTCTTTATGAGTTCCGTGCTTTCCCGCTGGCGCACAACTTGAGCCCAGTCCAACTTTGTGACCCACCTACACAGGGCTTGTTGGGTCCTGTTTCGATGTCATCCCCTCCTATCTCGATTGTGGCAGGGGGATTTTCAGTCTCCTGCAATCCGCCAGACTTTAGCGATGTGGTCGATAGTTCCTCAGGCAAGTGTTCAGCAACAACTGCTGAGTTGTCTTCTGATTCTCAGATTTTCAGTCTCCTGCAATCCGCCAGACTTTAACGATGTGGTGAATAGTTCCTCAGGCAAGTGTTCAGCAACTACTGCTGAGTAGTCTTCTGATTCCACAAACCCCACCATTTCTATAGACCTTCAGTTTCATTATGTTGAATCCGTAGCATACAACCCCTTCAGACTTGTTGAGGTCTGCGAGCCGGAGTTTAGTACGAATACGTCAATCAATATTTATGATTCAAAAATATTATCATATCTTACCTTCTTCAAATAAATCCTCTAACTCACTTACAATTGGAAATCATAACATCTTAGCATACTATTCTATTTCTCTCCTTGACCTTTTTTCTGAGAATAATTTGTTCATTTAAGTTTTCATATTTTCTCATATTTTTGCGCATCAACAACAAATTTCATTTGCCTATTGCACTCAATCGAATTTAATAACTCTTCATTTATCAAACAATATATCGACGTTTTTTCGTATGTTTAACACAACAACATTCCTTTACTACAATGCATTATTTATTATTATTATTCCTAAATACTTTATTCGAATAATTGATTGAACTGGTTATGTTTCAAAATTCTCATTGTATTTTAATTTCTAAAGCTTTTTTATATATTCCAAATCTACTTTTTCCTCTAATTACGCATAAATACATTTGTATTACAAAACTCATACAAAATGCATTTCACATATGAAAAATAAGTTTCAGTAACAACAAAATATGTTTGCAACAGTCAGTGAATGCTAAAATTACACTCGGCAACAAAATGAAGAAATGTTTACGGATTTTTTTATAACAATTATAAGGGAAAAGTGGCAAATTGAAGCCAGGAGTTGGCTTGAAATGAAGTTTTTCTACTGCAAGGCCAACTACCACTTTCTGATATGCAAAAAGTTCTCACGATTAAGCTGCTAGATGGTTGTAATCTGAGCTAGGTAAGCTAACGTTCTTCGAGGCCACGTACGAAAAGAGCCACATCGGCATCAAACTTCCCTCTAACAACATCAGTATAAAAAACTTTACACAATTCACCCTAGAACATGGAACTGAGAAAAAAATTTGTAGTAATATCTGGTGCTTCGTTTTACTTAATCCAGCCATACAAAAAAACACGAACAAGAATCTTCATCATTAAGAGACCAGAAAAAAGATTTTAAACGGATTGGTGAAAAACAATACGGATCAAATGTAAAGTCAAATGGAACAGAAAGGATGTTAGGCGAACTATAATTACGACATACTTGGAAAGGATACTGGAAATCATTACTTAACTAAATATTCAATATTTCTATCATGTCAAGAAGAATAGCGCCATTCAGATGCACAATGGCCAGCAAATCAAACTGCAAGAGCGCTACATCTGGAAGATATATCAAATTTTGTAGTTATTTTTGGTCAGTTTGAATATTCTACAACTTTCTCATTCCATCAAATGTTACGGTCGACGTGTCAAGTCAGTCAATGTTATGCCATGTGCTTGGGATTTTGTACACTTCATCATGCACTTTGACTTCACCGTCTTAGAATTCAAAGTCGCATGAATCCTCAGTTTTTAGGGAGTTTCTTACCAGGATTTCGATTGCGGCAAACATTATAAACAAAGAAGTCGCTCCTAAAGTTTTTCTTTGAGAAATCGGTATTCAGAAGATCCTACCATGTCGCGGTTTCAGGTACTATAATTTCGTCACATCTATCGAAACCACAACGGAACTAAGGCCGTGAGCTTAGACTTCAGCATAATCACTATTTTAATGGCACAATTTTTCAGCATCGCTTCAAAAGCAGCCTCTGGCCTACAACACAACCATTCGTTCTTCCATCACAGCCCAGTGTATGGAACATTTTGAGCTCTTTAGTCCAATTTGGCATACTCTTTCCAACATTTCGGCCGGTATATCACGAATAAATCCCGAATGTGAAATAAAATGTTCACCAAACTCGCCTCTCACTAAGTCCATTGTTACGCGTGCTGTGTGGCATGTGGCACCGTCTTGTTAAAACCATATGTCACCCAAGTCCAGCTCTTTCATTTTGGGCAAAAAATATTTAGATATCATCTCACGGTTGCTTTCACCATTCACAGTTACATTACGATTCGCTTCATCTTTGTAGAACTACGGTCCAATGATGCCACCAGCCCATAAACCGCACCAAACTGTGACTTATTCTGGATGCATTCGTAGCTCTTGCAATGCTTCTGGCTGATCTTCACCCCAAAATCGGCAATTCTGTTTATTTACGTACCCATTTAGACAAAAATGAGGTTCGTCTATAAAATGGAAGAAGCGCGCGATGAACTTTCTTAACAGAGCACGCATTTGGATAATAAAATTCAATAATTTGAAAGCGTTGTTGTTCGTTTGTAAACATGATTCAAGGCTAAATTATATACCAAACTTAAGATGTTTGACAGTGAAACAAAACACGAAACGTTCGTGAGGTATTTCAAGCAGTGTTGCCAAAAAGATAATAGCTAAAAGATCACCCTTTATAAACCCGAATATGAAGAGGTATATTCTCGATCGTTTCATCCTCGTAGACCGCCAATGGATTCCGTTATGACTCTTACTAAAAAATTAATACATCGCTTGCCACACACAAGTACATTGTTGGTTCATCATTTTTCGTCTGATGATAGGCCCAACAGTAATAGCAATTCTGCAGTTATCTACAGAATCCCACCTTGACACTGTTTCCTCACTGGCCATGGCGTCAACCAGGTTTAGTAGTAAGACAAAAGGCCCATATACGAAAATTGTTTATTCGACTGTTTTCTCGTTGCGGTCCTCGTACCCAAGTCAGTGTTATGTAATGAGCTTGGAGTTTATTATTGAATTTTTTACACTCCATCATGCACTTTTACTTTGAAAATGCATATTTGCCCATGGACATTCCATTTTTGGGTTGCTTGCTAGCATATTGAAGTATATTCACTTATCTCTGCGAACTAGAACTTTAAACATTCTATTAAGGAACACGGATAAAATTCTCATATATCAATGAGCGCAATTCGATTCAAGTTAAAGGTCAATGATTAATGGCATTCTTTTTATAGCCGAGTCCGAAAGGCGTGCCGCAGGGCGATGCCACATGGTATAGTACCTCATAAATGTCGCCAGTAATAAGAGGGGATAACAACCGCTGATGTTCTCACCAAGATTCAAACCCAGGCGGACATTCAAGGTTTTGAACGCTGTAATTTTGTCCGCATTAATCCTCAGTGTTGCAGACTTCTGTCTGAAAGACCTTTCAATCGTCGGACAGTGTCAAATGAATCGGAGTAGACCCCTCTCCCTTCTCCCTTCCCGATTCCATCTTAAAGCTTTCGTCAAGATCAAGGTCCGATAGTCCATCAATACAGTAGTTCCCCTTGTGTTTCTCACAGTTTTTGCAGAATCAGATAATTGCAATATGCTTTTTTCTGTCGTGACAAAAATGATGCAAACGGTAGACCTCTCTAAGGTTAGTTTGGGCCATATAATCCGTATAGTCTTGTAACTAAGGTTGAGGATGAGTGTGTGATAAGGTTAGTTTAATTGAATGCCAACCTATTCCATTATCATATCCGAGAGAGGAAAAAGCATGAAAAAGGTGAGAACATAAGAAGACATTACAAGGAGAGAGTATGGGACAAACGCCTAACCGCCAGGCCCTCGTGTATGAACATCCCTTCCCATTCCGTCTTATCCACATGCCTGAGGAGACTTCCCAGCGACACATGGTAGCCTAAGTAGACGAAAACCGGCTCCTGCGCCCGAAAGCCTGTGTCCCTGTAGACCCGAATGAGAACAGTAGATGCTCCATCGCCTTATACTCCTCCTCATAATGGCAGTTTCTATAGTGTCCGTTTATAAATCACTGATGCCCATACTTCCACCAAGTACATACTCCCACCTAGCCACCGCCTCTACACTGACCACCTCCTCTACATGTTCAGTAGCTTGGCAAGTGGCACATAGGCAAGTCCGGCGTCTGTTTCGCCCACAGTGAAGGAGCGTCTACATTGTCGTTTCCTGGAATTCCATTGTGTCCGCGAAACCAAGTAGGACCTTTGTCATTTTTTCTGGGACTCTAAACAGTTCCACCAAGAACTTCGATCCCACTGTCCTCGAACCTAAGGCCTTGAGAGCCGCCATATTGACCACAAAAATCTCTTGTTTCTTGAAGACGGTAAGTCCCAGTCTAAAACACCATTTCTCAAATTGGTTTTGCTGCAGGATAGTCTGTCCACAGCATCGAACAGAACAGTGGCCGTATCTTCTCTTCTTCAACATGCCAAGTTCCCTTAGCAAAAGTGCAACGTGATGGCATAGACCTAAATTGGTTTCACAGACTTTAGTTGGAGGACAACGTAGAGCGGGCCCAGAGTCTATTCCGGAATTCCAAACTCAATCACTTCGGCCTCACTCTCCTCGAGGTCCGGCATACTTTTTAAATAAATACTGAAATTCGAAGACTGCCAATCCCTTCCCAAAATTTCTTTTGCGGCTAACATTATGACACAGACCACTGCCTGAAAAACCATACACAGATAAAAAATTTCCGAAAAACAACAACTTTTGTCGAAAAAACAACGACGAAATTTGTTGATTTTCCTCCAACAATTTATTTTGAATCTTAGCGAACGAAAGTACAAATTTTGTTGTTGGAGGGCACTCTTTGCAAGCCAACATATAACAATAATAATACACACCTAAGCAAGACAAAAAACCATTTAACCAGCCACCGCATGTGCTTTGCTGCACTGCTTCGGTGTGGGGGTGTTTTGTATTTCCTTTTGTTCGGCTCCCGGGTGCTTGTCTCGTTTTTTTACTGCCTGCTCTCGATTTTTTTCTCTGTTACCCTCTCTCTATTATTTTATTAATTTATGATGAAATTTTTGGTAGTTTTCCACGCATTCTATAGCCTACCGGCATCAGTTCATTCATGATGACATAAATGTCCTTGTCAAGACGACATGTTCTCTGAACCTATTGTAAATCCTTAAACTTTTGATCCATCGCAGTTCACCTAACTTCTGAGTGCTCTACAGGAGCGTGATAAGACTAACACTTATGTATGTAGTCTTATCACGCTCCTGTAGAGCACTCACATAACTCTGGCAGAAAACAAGTAATTTATTCGCCATTTTCCCAGCTGGAACCCATTTCTACACTGGCCATACCGTCTTATATATTTCGTTTGTTTTGGTAGTTCGACAAATGGTGCAAATTCAAAATGACACATTCGCCTGTTTTCTTAAACCCTAAAATGTTGTCATGACTATGTGCCTAAATAAGTGTACTGTTGCGTGCTAAATAGGTTGTAAATCTGGGATTCTGACCATTCCGTCTCAGGATCTTTGAATTCAAGACCTAGACTGTTGCCATGCTGTCCATATAAATCAAAAGTTCTGAGGCTGTAAGATTATATATATCGGAAGGGGCTGTCTTAAGGATCGTACATATGTCAGGCAGTCGTAACTACATACCGATACACCTTTTCTCGAATCCATATTGAAGATCAAAATCTCATGGACCCCAGACAATATCCCCTTTCTTAATCTACATAGCATATCATGATGGGTAGAATGATAACTTCCTGAACACCTTTTGTTTCCTTTTCAAAGAGTCGTGGTTTTGAATGTCCTTCTTCACCATTATGAGTTTCTTAAGACTAAGGGCAATTTTAATGCTCTAATTGAAGATATGGATCTCAATATTCAATATCGACACATTGTATGACGGCTCTTTGCTTCACACCGTAAGACCCGGACAGTCACTATTGGGGATCATTTGTATCCTACTGCAGGCAAATGGAGCCACATTAAATTTTATCGCTGTATTGAGAAATCTGAATAAGATGTAGATTCTTACTGGCTACCATACATCTTGTAATTCCAACTTTTCTAGAGGAAGATATGGCATTTGTATGTTAGTCTCCGAGCTTTCCATCGCTGCAACAATATCTGGATATCTCTAGATTTGTGTAGTTTTTCTTTTATTCTCACATAACCAACACACAGGGAATGTCCCCTATATATGCAGTGCATTGCTTTGGCAATTAGGAAAGTTAAGGGTTGGAAGGGGAAAGAGGGAGTAGTGTTTATTGATATTCGTCTCAAATTTTTGAACGTCAACATCGGTGGGAAAGACATTAGGCCGAAGTCGATTCCACATATGAATGGTTCGGGCGAAAAATTAATATTCTCCATAATGCATGGTTCGGTCGACTGGCAATCAATTACAAACGGGTGTTAGTTCCTGGCAAGTATTGTATTCCTGGTGAACATACTAACGTCAGGGATAAGAAGACGAATATCCCTGAAACACACGATAGAGCAATACAATGCTACCCACATACCGACGATGTTCAAGATAAGCAATAGAGTTGGATGCCCTACTCTCCCCAATCAACACCATCACTCTCCATTGAATCCAGTCAAGTAGCTCCGAGGATGATTTTGCAGCTCCTGCCCATATATGAGAGTTATATTCCATCCTCGGCCTGATGTAGGTAGTATAGATATTGAGAAGATCAGAAAAGGTGAAATATTTCTTGCATTGCTTAAGAAAACCCAAACACTTGAATGCTTCTTTCGACACTTTGAATACGTGTTTTGACCAACGGACATCACATTGTATCTTCATGCCAAGAACATCAAGAGCATCTGACTGTTCAATATCTAAACCGTCGATAGATATCGACGATTGTAGTGGATCAGTGAATCGCTTGTGGGACAAGAAACCGTACTGTGTCTTCTGTGCGCTAAAGTCTACTCTTATCTTATTAGATGGTATTGCTGTAATCGAACTTTAACTCTTCATGCTGGGGGTTGAAGAGTGACATGAATTCCTGTCCTGTTTAGGTTTTTGTCTGGCACTAGGCTAACTATTAATTATATTCTCTTGTGAGTTACTCGCATCACCATTATTAGTCCCGGTCCCATGAAAGTTGACTCCCATTTTACAATCTGGATATACTATTCGTTTGCCACTTAAACATTTCGAATCTCTTCCCCTTTCGCAATGGATTAAAAAAAAAGAGTTTGGAGAATGTACACTTCGATCTTTATCGTGTATATAGGATATGAACTTGAAGTTCAAGCGCTGATGACAATTTCGATTGACTTTTTGACTCATTTGCCCTCAGGTGCGTTCGCTTCACTCCATTGCTGTAGTTTTTCTCCAGGATAAGTCTTTCCTTACTTTACTGAACTTTAATTGGCTATGACAGAATATTTGTTCCACTAGCCGCACGTAGAATTGCGTTCCAAGCACCTCGATCTTCGGCGCTCATTCCAAAATCTCTGATACCAAGTTTCAAGATGTTGAAGTTCAAGCGCTGATGACAATTTCGATTGACTTTTTGACTCATTTGCCCTCAGGTGCGTTCGCTTCACTCCATTGCTATAGTTTTTCTCCAGGATTAGTCTTACCTTACTTTACTTTACTTTAATTGGCTATGACAGAATATTTGTTCCACTAGCCGAACGTAGAATAGCGTTCCAAGCGTCGCGATCTTCTGCGCTCATTCCAAAATCTCTGATACCAAGTTTCGAGGTGTCTTCCACCACTTGATCGTTCCATCGGGATTTTGGTCTTCCTGGTTTGCGTGTACCACCGTGTTTGCCTTCAAAAGACTTCTTTGCTGGAGCTTCTTCATCCATTCTGACAACATGACCTAGCCAACGCAGACGGATTAGTCATACCAGTCCAATGAAATCTCTTTACCGAGTTTGCTCTCTTTTGTCTACCCTTCCCGGGTTGGGAGGAAAAATATGTTAAAGACTTAGATGTTTTAAGTATGCTTGGGATTACAGCCAGCAACGCAACGCCTGAGCTTGCAATTTTATTCTTCAGTATTGTACTTCCCGTCGTTGCACCTATGTTGGTGAAAACGCTTCTCATAGATCATCAAAGTGGATGGCTCAAGACCTAAAGGATGATTTTTTTGAGGTTAGGATTTTCATGCATTAGTATTTGACAGATCACGTGGGATTTCAGACATGGTGTCAAAGAGAAAGATGCTCAGTATGCTTTGACATTTCATCATGAATAGACTTACTAACGAGCAACGCTTGCAAATCATTTTCAGTGAATGGGCCCTAGAAAAGTTGGCAGAAAATCCGCTTTTTTATCGACAAATTTTGTTCAGCGATGAGGCTCATTTCTGGTTGAATGGCTACGTAAATAAGCAAAATTGCCGCATTTGGAGTGAAGAGCAACCAGAAGCCGTTCAAGAACTGCCCATGCATCCCGAAAAATGCACTGTTTGGTGTGGTTTGTACGCTGGTGGAATCATTGGACCGTATTTTTTCAAAGATGCTGTTGGACGCAACGTTACGGTGAATGAACACATTTCGAACCGAACACTGATTTTGGTAATAAAATTCAATGCTCGTTAGTAAGTCTATTCATGATGAAATGTCAAAGCATACTGAGCATCTTTCTCTTTGACACCATGTCTGAAATCCCACGTGATCTGTCAAATACTAATGCATGAAAATCCTAACCTCAAAAAAATCACCCTTTATTATCTTCTTCACATAACACAAATCGGTTAAAGCCATATCATTTAGGCTTTGGCGACGCAAGGTCTTTGGTTATCTGATTGAATACTTTGAATTGACTTTAAAAGATTGTGATTGTGATTAAGACGTAGAAGATGGCCAACATTGAACAGAAGGACCTATAAGTTCTCGAATTCCTCAAATCATCGTACTTGTCAATAACGCCACATCAATTAATCTCTCAATAAAACCCTGCAGTATAAATATTTTTTAAAACTCTTCTTCCATACAAAAAAAAAAAATCCATTTTGTCGTATTAATTATTTATTTCTGCTCTTCATTTTGTTGCGGTGTGTAATCAATTACGAGTGTAAAATAACAATTTGCTGCATCACTGAATAAATAACCATAATAGCAGTGGTGAATTAAATGCAAACAAACAAACGAACAATTGTAGTGTGTACAATAATTTGTAAACATTAAACTCTTGGCTATGGCTATTATTGAGTGTGTGTCTGTGTGCGTTTATGAATAATAAAACAACTATCAACTCTTTGCTCCCTTTCACCCTTTCTCTCTCTCTCTCTATGTGTGTGTATTTCTTTCCGCATCAACTTTAACTGCAAAATTGAAAAATTACAAACTTACATACAATGCGATTGGAATGAAACTGTCACACCAAAAAACAAAAAAAACAAAAAAAAAAACAAAACCAATATCTGTGTCAACTATTATGCTCTACTCTACCGCTACCCAACTACTGCTACTACTGCCACACATCAATGAAATTTTCTACTTGATTGAAATTTTTCTACAATCCTCTAACTCACTCTCCCGTCTCCCAACTATCCCTCTCTTATGTGTTTGTATGTGCTTGTATAAAATGCCTAACACCCCTGTGACCGCTATCACTAACACCTATACAACAAATAATCCTACCACTACTACTACTACTACTACTCCCACCAAATGCCAACGAAATGAAAAAAAAAAAAAAACTACGAAACTTTCCTACTCCACCCTTAAACTGTTTTTGTGTTTGTACTCTGACTACAATAACAATGACAACAACGAAAACAATTACCACCACTACTGTTATTACTCTCAACTGCAACTAAACAACAACAACAACAACTACAACTATGTCATAAAATATGTATACATCGACAACAATAACTTCCGCTTATAATTTTACCTCAAATTGCAACTCTAAAATCTATCCAGGAAGTCATTTGTTGCGTGGTAAGTTCTGTCTGCAAAATTTTTCATTTGATTTCAATTTGGTTTTGAGTTCAGTTGAGTTGATGGACCATTGGTTCTTTTTTCGCTGTGTAAACTCTGTATGATTTCAATGAAATGTTAAGGTGTACGTATGTGTGTCAATATTGAAATATCGTTTTTTTTTATATTTCGTGTAATTTCCATTTGTCTTCATTTCCCTCATTTCCTTATCATTTCAATTGAAAGTTATTGCCTACAAAAATTTTAAGGGGTGTAATGGAACTTTCGTGTGTAAAAAAAAAACTTTAAATACTGTAAAGATTTCGATGAGGAATGTATAACTTGGGTAAAGTTAAAAGAAGTTAAGATTATTGAAGTAAGTTTGCTTAAAATCATCGCTTTGCCCTTAATCGAGATACATATAAAACCAAAAAAAAAGTTCAAAAGCGACTTTACATGGCAGGACAAACCTGGAGAAAAGGAGTTCAAAAGCGACTTGGTGTGTTTGGTGTGTTTGAACACGTTTGTTTCTTGAAGCCTAGGTCAGGTAAGGTTTTATGGGCAATCCGCAATCAGGATCAATTAGACAATTTCCACCATTGTGATATCACGTGAATAGGAAGAGTAAAATGCCTTCTAGCTGCTACCCTTGAAGCAGGCAGATAACTTTAAAATTCTTTACAACTTGATAATATTCCTTGCCGTTATTTCGGATAGGTGCAGGCCTAGCATACAGAAGATGCTCAATAGTCTCTTCTTCATTGACGTCCTCACAGCTTCTGCAGAAATCTTGAATTGTAACCTTTAGTCAATCAGGATGTTCTCCAATCAAACAGTGACCTGCAACCACCGACGCAATGAGCAAGACTTCCGTTCTAACCAACGACAACAACAGTTAAGTTTAGTCTTAGAGCGTTCACAGCCCCTAATCCCTTCTAATCGCAAAGAATTAGATTACATGTGGCTGGGGGCATGTCCACGGATTCCAGTCCTCGTGCAATTTTAAAAGTATTTCCTAGTCAATATGATGTATTTCGAACGCTTCAGCCATCTTTTTGAAAGATCTGCAGATGCAAAGGCAACATTCTTTTGTCAAAGAATTAATGGTGTCAAATTAGATCATACGAGGGCTTCTATATAAGTTTCTGGTCTAGACCACATTTGGTGTTGCCAGGTGCTATCTAAAATTTGCATTGGAAAGTTTGACATTTTCTAGCATAAACTCAGAAAGTTTTGACATACTACCATCATTAGTGTGGAATGCAGTTAACTCGTCAACACTTTCGCTCGATCATCTGGACTTAAAAAAGGTTCGTTCTCGTTAGATTCCATACAATTTGGCAATCACTCAAAAAAGGCTCGTGTCGATATGTACGAAGAAATGTTGAAACAAGTAAAAAGGCGTAAAGGCTCCGGTGGAGGTAATCTAGATAAACCTCCACCGGAGCGAGACTGATACGCACGCTCTGATGGAGAAAATATGCAAGGAAAAGATTCATATTGCCTTAATTTAGGAGCCATGGACGACCCGGAACAAATTCTCTGGACTAAACCATATCAACTACCAATTATTCTACGCTATCACAGGTACTCGGCCGGGGACCTGCGTTATTTGCCATAGAAATTTGAATTATATATTTTCCCCAGAGTTGTCCACGTCGGATGCAACAGTGGTGAGACAGGAAGACGGTGGAGCACACCTGGCATTACTTTATCGAGTCTCCGACACCGCCACCAACGTCGGAGCTGCAACGGCTGGTGAGGAAAGCAAAGCAGACAGGAAACGAGGTGCTAATAGGGTGCGATGCGAACTCTCATCACATTTCGTGGGCTAGCATCAACACTAATAAGCGGGGCCAATCCCTGGCAGAGTGCTTGAATACTAACGACCTTTACTTTACTTTACTTTTAATGGCAATGACAGAACATTTGTTCCACTAGCCGAACGTAGAATAGCCTTCCCAGCACCTCGATCTTGTGCGCCCATTCTGAAATCTCTGACACCAAGTTTCAAGGAGTCTCCTTGGGCTTTTGGTCGTCCGGGTTTGCTTTTAACACCGTGTTTGCCTTCAAAAGACATAAATGCTAGAAGTTCTTCATCCATTCTGCCAACAAGACTTAGACAACGCATCCTTTGTAGTTTGATAGGTGTAACTATGCTATCGTCGTCATACAGCTCACGCAGCTCGCGGTTCATACGTCGCCTATATTCTCCGTTAACGCAAACTGCTCCATATATTTTACGAAGAATCTTTCTCTCAAAAACTCCAAATACTGCCTCATCTGCTTTCACAAGTACCCATGCTTCAAAACCATATAGCCCCACGGGTAGTGTCATTGTCTTGTATACCGTAATCTTCGTTTGCCGAGAGGTGGCCTTGTTTCTAAACTTCTTACTTAGTCCAAAGTAGCATCTGTTTGCCAGTATTATTCTTCGCTTTACCTTAAAACTGATGTCATGCGTTTCAGTTTCGGTGGTGCGGAGGTGGGTAAAGTTACTGACTATCTCAAAGTTGTGGCTACCAACTTTCTCAATTTTCTCTATCTGCTCGGTTGTACAAGGCGTTTTTGAAGTTGAAACCAATCATTTCGTCTTATCTCCATTTACTGCCAGACCCATTTTCACTGACTCTCTTTCGATTCTTTCAAAGGTGGCAGTTACTACTTTCAGTGACCCAACTATGATGTTGATGTCATCGGTATAGGCGAGTAGCATGTGCTCTCTTGTGATTAGTGTGCCATATCTATTCACTTCTGCATCTCGTATAATCTTCTCCAGCAGAATACTATAAGGATAACACGATAGGCTGTTTCCTTGTCTGAAACCTCGTTTGGTGTTAAATGGTTTGGAGAGATTCTTTCCTATTCTTACTGAGGAGCGCGTATCAGCAAGTGTCATCCTGCAGAGTCTTATTAATTATGCAGGGATACCAAACTCAGATATGGCTTGAAATACCTTTGAACGTAAAGGAGTATCGAAGGCGGCTTTAAAGTCAACGAAGAGATGGTAGTTGTTAATTTGTCCTTCTCTGGTCCTTCCCAGGATTTGGCCCAGTGTGAATATCTAGTCCAGGGTGGATTTACCAGGTCTAAAGCCGCATTGATAGGGCTCAATTATCTCATTGACTTTAGGTTTTAATCTTTCACACAGTACGCTCGAGAGTATCTTGTATGCGATGGGGAGGAGACTTATTCCTCTGTAGTTGGCACATTTTGTCTTGTCTTCTTTCTTGTGTACGGAACATAGTATGCTGAGGTTCCAATCATCGGATATGCGTTCTTCTAGCCAGATTGCGCGGATAAGCTGATGCATACGCCTTATCAGCGTGTCGCCTCCGATCTTAAATAGTTCAGCGGGTAACCCGTCGGCTCCTGCTGCCTTGTTGTTCTTTAGTCGGGTTACTTCTACAGCTATAGTACAGCCTATCATCGTTTGGTGTTATTATGACGTCATTCCAGGTCCATTTCACTTCCTGCAAGGCGGCAATATCTGCCTTGTACTTCTCCAATACATCCGCCAACGCCTATACAGCACCTTCTCAATAAAGAGTGCGGACATTTCGAAAAACATAGTCCAGCTATGGTATAGCACCCAAACAATACGGATCGTGCCATTCCCCGACAAGGTGTTTCTCTCTTTGCACTCCAAGAATGTATGTGACTTTACCGTTCTGGTAGCTATAGCCTTATGGTAAGTTTACTATCAATAGGTTAACAAACCATATCACGCTTTTTCTGTGATCGGACGGATCTGTGCCTGCGGCACCGTGATATGGCCTGGCATCCGGAAACAGATATCAGAAACAGATCTCAGTCCCTGGGTTCTCAATGTAGACCTTCAGGCCCACTCTGTCCTCTAGCTTTGGTCCATCTGTGTAACATGATCTTTCAGATGGCTATACTAGGGATCCGTCAATCCAAGACTGTGCCGCTGGCAGCAGTTCCTCGCACTCGACTTCAAGGTTCATCTCAGGTATTCGATCGGAAACCTCTTCCCTTCCTTCCAAGTTTCCTATCGTCGCCTCATTTATACCGCGATGTTATGAGTTACTCCCATCCTCAATCCATTCTCCCATCGCCTTAAGTCTCATAGGCAGTGACTACCTCACACTTAGTCGACATGTAGATATGGGTCGGATATCTAGAATAGTCTCCAGTGCCCTAGAGGGTGTGGTCCTCATCGCTCCGCCTATGCCATGCTTTGAAGTGTGAGGCAGTGCCTATCTCACACTTAATCGACATATAGAGATATGGGTCGGATATCTAGAATACTCTCCGGTGCCCTAGTGTGTGTGGTCCTCATCGCTCTGTCTATGCCATGCTTTGAAGATATTGTATTATCCTTATGTTCCACTATTTCCCCATCGCAGTCCACCAAACTACTGAGACGTAAGTAAGAATCGGTCTAGTTACGCTCCTGTAGAGCTCGTGAACTATCCGCTACATTATGCCCAACATCTGTTAGCCTTCTCGGTACGCTCCTGAATGTAACACTTCCAATTCAGTTTCCTGTCAAAGATCACACCGAAGTATTTGACCTAGTCAGATATCGAAATCGTTCTATCGAGGAAACGTCGTGTGTCAAATTGGTCCAACTTCGTCTTCCTCGTGAGCAGGTAGATTTCAGTTTTCTCTAGTTAACATAGAGACCCCTAGGTCTAGCTCAGTCGTGTGCAATCTGCAAGATCTTTCGGCCCTTCTGCCTAGCTGGTTCGAATCCTTCCCCCTTAGAAGTGTTATAACATCGGAGAAGTAGCAGCCGGGTTTAAATACCTCCTCAGTTAGCATCCATAAGAGCTCATTTATATACAACATCACTGCCAAGCATGATCCAAGTCGGGTAATACGCTGATATAGGCCCCCCTAATTATCATATCCCGATATGACTTCTTGAGACCAAAATAAATCAAATACAAACTCTGTCAATAAGGGTGCATTTTTGGCCGAATTCATGATGGTGGGTGCCCAATATTCGGCACTGCCAAACTTAGCACGCTTTTACTTGTAATACCCACCACCATAGGATGGGGGTATACTAATCTAGTCATTCTGTTCCTAACACCTCGAAATATGCGTCAGAGACCCCATAAAGAATATATATTCTTGACCGTCATGTCATTTGAAGTCGATCTAGCCATTTCCGTCCGTCCGTCTTTCTGTCTGTCGGAAGCACGCTAACTTTCGAAGGAGTAAAGCTAGCCGCTTGAAATTTTTTACAAATATCTTTTATTAGTGTAGGTTGGTTGGAATTGTGAATGGGTCAAATCGGTCCATGTTTTGATATAGCTGCCGTATAAACCATAGTGCTTTGATATAACTTTCAACAACTGCGTTAGGTATGGTTCAAATCGGTCCATGTATTGATATAGCTGCCATATAAACCGATCTTAGGTCTTGACTTCTTGAGGCTCTAAGGGGCGCAATTCTCATCCGGTTTGGCCGAAATTTTGCATGAGCTATTTTGGTATGACTTCCAATAGCTGTGCTTAGTATGGCGCAAATCGGTACATAACCTGATATAGCTGCCATATAAACCCATCTTGGGTCTTGACTTCTTGAGCCTCTAGAGGGCGCAGTTCGCGTCCGATTTGACTGAAAATTTGCACCTGGTGTTTTGATGTAACTTTCAACAACTTCGCTAAGTATGGTACAACTCGGTCTATGTGTTGATATAGCTGCCATATAAACCGATCTTGGGTCTTGACTTCTTGAGCCTCTAGAGGGCGCAGTTCGCGTCTAATTTAACTGAAAATTTGCACCTGGTATTTTGATATAAGTTTCAACAACTGCGCTATGTATGTTTCAATTCGGGCAATGTTTGGATACAGCTACCATATAAACCGATCTTGGGTCTTGATTTTTTGAGCCTCTAGAGGGCGCAACTTTCGTCCGATTTGACTGAACTTTTGCTCATAGTGTTTTGGTATCACTTTTAACAACTGTGTTTTGTACGATTCAAATCGGTTCATAATTTGTTATAGCTGTCATATAAACCGATTTTGGATCTTGACTTCCTGAGCCAAAAGAGGTCGCAATTCTTATCCGATTTGGCTGAAATTTCGATTTGTTTTGTTATGACTTCCAATAACTATGTTGAGTATGGCGAAAATCGGTACATAACCTGATATAGCTGCCATATAAACCGATCTGGGATCTTGACTTCTTGAGCCTCTAGAGGGCGCAATTTTCATACAATTTGGAAGGAATTTTGTACAACGGCTTCTCTCTTAATCGTCAACATACGTGTCTAATATGGTCTGAATTGGTCAAAAGCTTGATACAGCTCCCATATAAACCGATCATCCGATTTTGCTTCTCTTTCTTATCCGAATGAACTGAAATATTATACAATGACTTCTGTAATGTTCAGCATTCATTTTTGGTCCGAATCGGACTATAACTGGTTTTTTATTAATTTTTTTTTCAACTCTCAATATGTCTATTGCATCGAAAGCTCCAAAAGCCCTGATATTTGAAGCCTCTTATCATTTATTTTTTAAAGTGATCCCCAGTAACCCTCCCATCATGGATACAGTAGGTATCTGAAAAATTTACCATTACCTCAATCTTTCCATATATACGAGTACTATATGTTGTTTAACCGGTGTTTAGATTCACTAACCACACCATAAAATACCAACACATTGTCAAGAACCTCATCTACATTGACGTATATTTAACTCCATAGTAACATATCTGTGTAGAAGATGTATTTTTTTTTATCAAATATCCTTATACGTATAATGTTAAGGACTTTATTGTTATTTCATATATATATATAACTGTAGATTATAATAAAATGTCAACTACATTTCATTTTTGCACAAAAATTCTTAATGAATTCAATCACATTTTACATGTTTTACTTAATCCAGATATTGATCATGGAGCATATATGCATATCAATCAAAGCTTTCATTGTTGCCTATATACAACATTATTTTTTATCAACTATCAATGGTTAAGCGCAAATAACATATGTTCTTTACATATTTTATAAATTTAATCTAATAAATATTCTGATTCTTTATAACAATACTGCATGTGTGTGTGTGTGCTTGTGTGTGTGTGTTACTTGCATGATAATTGTTGTTAATAATATGGTTATATATGCGCCTTATGGCCTTACTTTTATGCGTACCGATTGTCATAATCATGAAAAAGCTAAATGTTGTTATTGCTGCAGCACTGTAATGCCATCATTACCTTTGGCAAATATCAAATAGAGATTCACATGAAGCCACTCATGTACGATATGTATGTGCACACATACATACATACTCTTATATGGGCTATCAATATTCTCATAAAGGTTTAATGTTACATATAAAAAGTAGAAGCGTGCTAAATTCGGCCGGGCCGAATATTATATACCCTTCACCATGGAACGCATTTGTCAAGAAGTCAAGACCCAAGAGCAAGGTTTATATGGCAGCAATGTCAGGTTATGAACTGATTTGAACCATATTTGGCACAGTTGTTGAAAGTCATAGCGAAACACGTCGTGTAAAATTTTATTCCAATCGGATAAGAATTGCGCCCTCTAAAGGCTCAAGAAGTCAAGACCCAAGATCGGTTTATATGGCAGCTATATCAGGTTATGGACCGATTTGAACCATACTTGGCACAGTTGTTGAGAGTCATAGCGAAACACGTCGTGCAAAATTTCATTCTAATCGGATAATAATTGCGCCCTCTAGAGGCTCAAAAAGTCAAGACCCAAGATCGGTTTATATGGCAGCTATATCAGGTTATGGACCGATTTGATCCATTCTTAATACAGTTGTTGGAAGTCATAACAAAACACGTCATGCAAAATTTTATTCTAATCGGATAAGAATTGCGCCGTCTAGAGGCTCAAGAAGTTAAGACCCAAGATCGGTTTATATGGCAGCTATATCAGGTTATGAACCGATTTGAACCTAACTTAGCAAAGTTGTTGGAAATCATAGCGAAAAACGTCGTGCAAAATTTTATTCCAATCGTATAAGAATTGCGCCCTCTAGAGGCTCAAGAAATCGAGACCCAAAATCGGCTTATATAGCAGCTATATTAGGTTATAGACCGATTTGAACCATACATCGCACAGTAGTTGAAAGTCATAGCGAAACACGTCGTGCAAAATTTCATTCTAATCGGATAATAATTGCGTCCTCTGGAGGCTCAAGAAGTCAAGACCCAAGATCGGTTTACATGGCAGCTATATCAAAACATGGACCGATATGGCCCATTCACAATCTCAACCGACCTACACAAGTATTTGTGGAAAATTTCAAGCGGCTAGCTTAACTCCTTCGATAGTTAGCATGCTTTCGACAGACAGACGGACGGACGGACATGTCTAGTTCGACTTAAAATGTCACCACGATCAAGAATATATATATTGTACTTTATGGGGTCTTAGACGCATATTTCGAGGTGTTACAAACAGAATGACGAAATTAGTATACCCCCCATCCTATGGTGGAGGGTATAAAAACGACAAATTAATATGATTATTATTGAATGTTGTACACATGTGACATGGAACACATGTTCCCACAGAGATTATCCTTGGCAAATGTTAATGCAATTTTACATATGGCTAATGCAATGAAAGGGTGTACTGGACGAACTAATGTGGTCAGAGGAGGATATTTAAACGGAAAATATCCATTAAAATTTAAGTAGAAAAAATTAATGGAATTATTGTTAAATTATAACAGTTTATGTGTGGAAATGGGATCTGCAGGTAGTGTATAGACCAGAGATCTGCAAGCGGTGTCATTATTTTGATATGCCTTATATTTAACAAAAAGGATGTCAACACATTACGCAACCTGAAATCAATTCAGCAACAGACCTCGATATACTCTTATGAGTCACATGTATTAAGGTCATGCCACTCATTTGACCGATTGGATGTTTGTTCGTTTCATTGATGAGTCGTGTGACATTGTTTGCCTACACCTATTTCGTCAATGACGTGGTTATAGATAAAAGAATGAGGACCAATAGAGAGAGAGCAAACACCTGGGAAGGCTTAAAGGAGCAGAAACATTCGTTCAAATCATAGAGATGATGCTGCGCTGTTGCTTTAGAGACGATCAGGCATGACAAAATGTTAAATGGTAATATTGTACTTTTAAACAGCGTTTTCGTGGAGAATTTTGAAAAAGGTCCCACTGTAAAGTTTCCCGTTTCGGTTGTTTCGGGAAAGGTGGAAGGGGGTACGTGGGGAGTGAAGTCGTCCGAACCTACAGCCATATATATATATATACATATCTGTTTTGGATGATGTGTATATATATTCTTGATCAGCGAAAAAATCCAAGACGATCTAGACATGTCCGTCCGTCTGTCGGTTGAAATCACCCTACAGTCTTTAAAAATAGAGATATTGAACTGAAACTTTGCAAAGATTTTTTTTTTTTGCCCATAACCAAGTTAAGTTCGAAGATGGGCTATATCGGACTATATCTTGATATAGCCCCCATATAGACCGATCCTCCGATTTAAGGTCTTAGGCCCATTTTATCCGATTTTGCTGAAATTTGGGACAGTGAGTTGTGTTAGACCCTTCGACATCCTTCGCCAATTTGGCTCAGATCGGTCCAGATTTGGATATAGCTGCCTGTAGACCGATCTCTCGGTTTTAGGTTTTAGGACCATAAAAGGCGCATTTATTTTCCGATTTTGTCGAAATTTGAGACAATGAGTTGCGTTAGGCTCTTCGGCGTCCTTCGTCAATTTGGCTCAGATCGGTCCAGATTTGAATATAACTGCCATATAGACCGATCTCTCGGTTTTAGATTTTGGGCCCATAAAAGGCGCATTTATTGTCCGATTTCGCCGAGATTTGGGACAGTTCGTTGTATTAGGCTCTTTGACGTCCTTCTTTAATTTGGCTCAGATCGGTCCAGATTTGAATATAACTGCCATATAGACCGATCTCTCGGTTTTAGGTTTTGGGCCCATAAAAGGCGCATTTATTGTCCGATTTCGCCGAGATTTGGGACAGTTCGTTGTTGAAGGCTTTCCGACATCCGTGTCGCACATGGTTCAGATCGGTTTATTTTTAGTTATAGCTTCCAAAACGATATATTTCGATAAAACTGCTATGGACATAAGGTATACAATATACACCGGATTTTGATATAAGGTGATTTACATAATACCCGAGGTGGTGGGTATCCAAAGTTTGGCCCGGCCGAACTTAACGCCTTTTTACTTGTTATACCTACCACCGTAGGATAGGGTGTATATTCATTTAGTCATTCCGTTTGCAACACATCGAAATATCAATTTCCGACCCTACAAAGTATATATATTTTGGATCGTCGTAAAATTCTAAGACGATATAAAGATGTCCGTGTGCCTGTCCGTCCATCCGTCTGTCCGTCCGTCTTTTGTAATCACTCTATAGACTTCAAAAATTGAGATATTAAGCTGAAATTTGGCACAGATACGTCTTTTTGACGCACGTTGGTTGAGTTCTTGAGCGGGCCAAATCAGACCATATTTGGATATAGCTGCTATATAGACCGATCTGCCGATGAAGGGTCTAAAGCCCATAAATGCTTTATTTTTCATCCGATTTCGCTGAAATTTGGAACAGTGGGTTATTTTAGGCCTCCTGACATCTGACCCAATTATGGTTTAGATCGGTCTATATGTAGATATAGCTGCCATACAGACCGATCTTCCGATCAAGGGTCTTATGCCCATAAATGGTTTATTTTTCATCCGATTTCGCTGAAATTTGAAACAGAAGGTTATCTCAAGCTTTCCGATATTTGACCTAAATATGGATCAAATCGGACTATATTTAGATATATCTTGCCATATAGACCGATCTGCCGATAAAGGGTTTGAAGCCCATAAAAGCTTTATTTATTGCCCAATTTTGCTGAAATTGAAACAGAGGGTTATCTTAAGCTCTCTGATATCTGACCTAAATATGGATCAAATCGGACTATATTTAGATATAGCTGCTTTATAGACCGATCTCCAGATAAAGGGTCTAAAGCCCATAAAAGCTTTATTTTTAACCGATTTCGCTGCAAATTTGCAATAGAGGGTTATCTTAAGCCTCCTTATATCTGACTTAAATATGGATCAAATCGGAGTATATTTAGATATAGCTGCCATAAAGACCGATCTCCAGATAAAGGGTCTAAAGCCCATAAATGCTTTATTTTTTAACCGATTTCGCTGTAATTTGAAACATTGAATAGTTTTACATCTCCTAATAAAGGATCCAAATATGCTTCAGATCGGACTATATTTAGATATAGCTGCCATATAGACCGATCTCCCGATAAAGGGTCTAAAACCCATAAATGCTTTATTTTTTATCAGATTTCGCTGAAATTTGAAACATTGAGTAGTTTTACGCTTCCTAACAATAGGATCCAAATATGGCTCTGATCGGAGTATATTTAGATATAGCTGCCATATAGACCGATCTCCAGATAAAGGGTCTAAAGCCCATAAAAGCTTTATTTTTAACCGATTTCGCTGAAATTTGCAATAGAGGGTTATCTTAAGCCTCCTTATATCTGACTTAAATATTGATCAAATCGGAATATATTTAGATATAGCTGCCATATAGACCGATCTCCAGATAAAGGGTCTAAAGCCCATAAAAGGTTTATTTTTTAACCGATTTCGCTGAAATTTGAAACATTGAATAGTTTTATATCTCCTAATATAGGATCCAAATATGCCTCAGATCGGACTATAATTAGATATAGCTGCCATATAGACCGATCTCCCGATAAAGGGTCTAAAACCCATAAAAGCTTTATTTTTTATCCGATTTCGCTGAAATTTGAAACAGAGGGTTATCTTAAGCCTCTTTTTATCTGACCCAAATATGGTTCAGATCGGTTTATATTTAGATATAGCTGCCATATAGACCGATCTGCCGATCAAGGGTTTGAAGCCCATAAAAGCTTTATTTTTTAACCGATTTCGCTGAAATTTGAAACAGTAAGTAGTTTTAGGCCATCCGCTATCTGACCCAAATATGGTTCAGATCGGACTATATTTAGATATAGCTGCCATATAGACCCATGTCCCGATTAAGGGTCTGAAGCTCCTAAAAGCTTTATTTATTACCCGATTTTATTGAAATTTGAAATATAAAATTAAACAGAGACTTAATTTTATTAGACCACTCAATATTCGTGTCGATTTTGGATGCCTAAGTTATCCAATTTTCATCGGATTGTGACGAAAGGGGGTTTTCATATATACCCGAGGTGGTGGTATCCAAATGCTTTTTCACTTGTTTAGGTATCTCACTGGACGAAAACTTCTAAGTTATTCTGATTGCAGACCTACACTTAAACCTAACCATCCAACCTAAGGCATAAACTAAAAAATTTAATGTATTCTGGTTTAACATATTCATCGAATATAAGGCCTTTTAAGCAAACTGAGTGGGCTAATATTTTTTTAAAAAACCAATTTCTCTAAAATGGCAAAGCTTTTATGCATTTTCTTTTATTAAAAAAACCTTTCAACCTGCACTTTATTCATTTCTCGGCACCTTCAACACACATATTTACTTTCATACTTTTTTGGCAATTATAAAAAAAGCAGAAAAACACTACATAAATATTTTATTTTGTTTGCAGATACTACTAAAACTTAAGTAAATAATTTTTACAGTGTTTTTTGCGCACTCTTTATGCATGTTTTCCAGCAAAAAAAATCTATTAGAGCATTTCACTTAATGAATGTTAATTTAATTAAATTTCACTAAAATATTTATGCACCATCTGGCAAAAACACTACTAAACTGTATTTGTATTTCACAGTTCTATCTATCTCTCTGCATCTGTGTATGTGTGTGTGTGTTGTATTTGTTTGCCTTTAATATTTGCACACTATTGGCTGTCCTTTTCTTTGCAAATCTGGCTCTAAAATAGTTTTTTTCCTAGTCTATGTTTTTTGTTTGTTATTCAAAAAAAAAAAAAGAAGAGAACATTGATTTATGGCAAAAACCAATATTCGCGAAATTAATTTTTGCCCCAATATGGGATATTGAACATTTCATTTATTCATATATTTGCAGCTGCTTCTGAATGTTCCAATGAACGCTTGAAACCATACAATGGGTCATGCTATTTGTTTGTTTCCTATCCGGAAGTAGATTGGAATACCGCACAGCAGGTGTGCCGGGGCATGGGCGCCAGCTTGACATCGGTGTCATCGGCAGACGAGCACAGGTGAGAGATAAATGCATTTGCACATAGAGGCAGCTTTGGGAAAAGACCATGTATTGCAGAAATAAAAGCAGAAAATTAAAGTTCCTACGGCCTGGTATGGGTTAATAGATATTCATAAATAAATGAAAACTTTCTTTAAACAACCAAATTCGCCATTATATTGACGAAATATTGTATTTTACCTAAAATGGCAGTAATATAACCCTATACAATGTATCCCTACCCTACAAAAATCCCCATAGTTCTTATGACCATCGCCCGAAAATTACATACAAACTTAAAGTATCTATGACCAATCTGTAACAAATTTATTTCTCTCATAAAATTTTAACAACTTTTGGCTTTTTTTCACCAATTTTATCATTTCCTCTTCAAATATGGATGCCTGGATAACTGCTAACACCAATAACACAACGAACGGCAACAACAACGATAACCAACATAGATTTATAACATCCAATATCCGCAATCAAATTGACTATTCACCACAACTGATTTATTGGTTGGGTGCTGAGTTGGAGAAAAATCTTCAGTTCGAATGGACGGATGGTTCAAAAATGATCTTCCAGGTATGTATGTATGTGTGTGTGTGAGCTTAAAACACCTTAATATACACCAACACTATTGACACGTTTAAAGTAGGGGAAGAAAACCAAGTAAAAGCATGATAAGTTCGACCGAGCCGATTCTTGGGAAACCACCACCATGGATTCTGCTAAAAGTGAATACAAAATAAATATTGTTAAAGGGCACAATTTTTTTGTTCATACCAAACTTCAGTCGAACCAGCAAAAATTAAAGCTTCTAGGAACCGAAAAAGGATGATAGAGGGACCCCATGCAGACCGGTCCCTCTATCATTCTTCTACGGTTCCTAGAAACTGTAATTTATGCTGGTTTGACTGAAGTTTGGTATGAACAATAAAATTGTGCCCTTTAGCAAATCAAGTTATAGACTGATTTGGATCGTATTTGGCACAGTTGGTGGAAGTCGTAACAGAACACCACATGCAAAAATTCAGCAAAATCGGACAAAAATTTCAGCTTGTTAGGGCTCATGTAAGAAGGAGATTAACGCCTTCTCTGGGGATGGAAAAATCCTCATCGTTTAGGTGTCGGGCCCTAACGGAGTAAGGGGAAATGAAAGGGCAGACGATTTGGTAGTGAAGGCCAGAGGCCGTTAATAAGCTTAGTTAACCCGAGCCCTTTCGGGTCGACGCAGTCCGAGTTAAGGGAGTGGGCGACGAATGCGCAAGCAACATTGTGGTACAACGAAACGGTCGTTAGGACGAGGAAAATCCTATGGGGGTGGGGGGGGGGTTGGTCCAGATCGTGAGAAGACGAGGCTATTACTGAAAGAAAGCAAGAAGGAGGTGCTATTGGTGTCATAACGGGACACATAGGACTACGAGCTCACTTATGTAAAATCGGTGCGGCAAGTGTTAGCATGTGTAGATCATGCGGGGAAGATTATGAGACGTTGCAGCATTTCCTTTGTCATTGCCTGGCTATCGTGTCTAACAGATACCGGCACTTAGGTGAGGACACAATACCACACATGAACCAACTTAGGGGAGTGGTATTGAAAACAATTCAGGATTTTGTAAGTAGCACGGATTTCCTTACTTCAAAATTTCTTTTTAGAGGTTACTTTATAGTTTTTAGAGCTCACAACAAGCCGAATACTGGCTTAGGTGTATGTCCATAGTGGCATGGGGCTGGGTTAATATCTGCACCCTCTTTTCAACCTTACCTAACCCAAGGACTCATGATCCCCCCAAGGGCTCATGATCCCCCCAAGGGCTCATTATCCCCCCAAGGGCTCATGATCCCCCCAAGGGCTCATGATCCCCCCAAGGGCTCATGATCCCCCCAAGGGCTCATGACCCCCCCCCCAAGGACTCACGATCCCCCCAAGGGCTCATGATCCCCTCAAGGGCTCATGATCCCCCCAAGGGCTTATGATCCCCCCAAGGGCTCATGATCCCCCCAAAGGCTCATGATCCCCCCAAGGGCTCATGATCCCCCCAAGAGCTCATGATCCCCCCAAGGGCTCATGATCCCCCCAAGAGCGCATGATCCCCCCAAGAGCTCACGATCCCGCCAAGGGCTCATGATCCCCCCAAGGGCTCATTATGTCCCCTCCACCCTCTTTTCAACCTAATTTAACCCAAAGGCTCATGATGTCAAATCGGGAGATCGGTTTATATAGTATACAGCGGCTGTATCAGATTATAGATTGATTCAGACCGTATTTAACACAATCGTTGGGAGTCATATCGGAACACCACATGCAAAATTTCAGTCAAATCGGACAAAAATTTGAGATTTATAAGGACTCAAGAAGACAAATCGGGAGATCGGTTTATATGGGAGCTATATCAGAATATAGACCGATTTTAACCATACTTGGCACGGTTTTTGAAAGTAATAACGAAACACCGCGTGCAGAATTTCACACAAATCGGATAAAAATCGTGGCTTCCAGGGGCTCAAGAAGTCAAATCGCGAGATCGGTTTATATGGAAGCTATATTAGGATATAGACCGATTTAGATCGTACTTAGCACAGTTGAAGAAAATCATAACAGAACACTACATGCCAAATTTCAGCCAAATCGGACGAAAATTGTGGCTTGTAGGGACTCAAGAAGTCAAATCGGTAGATCAGGTTATATGGGAGCTATATCAGTTTATAGATCGATTCGGACCATACTTAACACAGTTGTGGGAAGTCTTAACCGTCTTAAAATTTCAGCCTATTCGGTCAAAAATTGCGGCAATCCAATTACAAAATTGCCTCGTTCAGGGACTCAAGAAGTCAAATCGACAGATCGGTTTATATGGGAGCTATATGTAAACCTGAACCGATATGGCCCATTGGCTATCCTCAATGACATACATCAATATTAAGTATGTGTGCGAAATTTCAAGTGGATAGCTGTATACGTTCGACTACTATGGTGATTTCGACAGGCGGACGGACATAGCTAGATCGACTCAAAACGTCGACACGATCAAGAACATGTTATGGGATTTCAAACGAATATTTCGAGGTGTTAGAAACGGAATGACTAGATAAGTATAACCCCATCCTATGGTGCTGGGTATAACAAGCAAAAGCTTGCTAAGTTCAGCCGGGCCGAATTTTGAATACCTATATGTGAAAAATGTATCATTTATGAACCCATAGCAGTCATATCCAAATATGGTCCGTTAAGTTCTTATGGCAGCTATATCTAAATATAGACTGATCTAAACCGTATAACGAGAAGCCTTACACTATGCCAAATTTCTGCGAAATCCGATAATAAATGTGCCTTTTAGGAGCTCAATACCTTAAATCAGGAAATCGATCTTTATGGTAGCTATATCCAAATATAACCCGATGGGGGTCAAATTAAACTCAAACATCGAAGGGCCTAATACAGCTCGCTGTGCCAAAACTCAGCGAAAGCGAGTAATAAAATCTGCTTTTATGGGTCCAAAATTAAAATGGGGTTATCGATATATTTGGCAGCTGTATCCAAAAAACAGACCAATCGAAACTATTTTAGGCACGGATGTCGAGAAGCCTAGCATAGGCCACTGTTTTAAATTTCAGCGAAATTTTATATTAAATGTGCCTTTCATGGACAAGAAACTATGTATCGGGAGATCATTCTATATGGCAGCTATAACAAAATTTAGAATAATCTGAGCCATATTGAACATGTAAATTGAAGAGCTTAACACATCTCATTATGCCAATCGGGTACTAAATGCACCTTTTATGAACGCAAGGACATAAATCGAGATATCGGTATATGCAAATTTTGCCCATGAACATTCCACTAAGGAACAGTAACAAACTTTTCACATATCAATGAATGCAGTCCGACTCTAGTTTAAGCTCAATGATAAGGGCGATATAGGCGAGTCTGAACGACGTGCCGCAGTGGCCACTCCTCTTTTTACATGGCATAGTACCTCACAAATGTTGCCAGCATTAGGAGGGGAAAACCACCGCTGAAAATTTGTTCTGACGGTCTCGCCAGGATTCGAACCCAGGCGTTCAGCGTCATAGTCGGACATGGTGGCCTCCACCGTATCGCTATCGGTATATATGACAGCTATATTCAAATATAGCCCGATTTTTGAATTTTGTACAACGATTTCTCTCATGGCCTTCAACATACGTGTCAATTATGGTCTGAATCGGTCTATAGCCTGATACAGCTCCCATATAACTCGATCTCCCTATTTTACTTCTTGACGATAACTTGATATCATAGCTCCAATATCATAGCAATTCTTTCCTTTTATCATATGTTTGCCTAAAAAAAGATACCGGGAAAAGAACTCGACAAATGCGATCCATGGTGGAGGATATATAAGATTCGGCCGGGCCAAGCTTAGCTCGCTCTTGCTGGTTTGTTCAAATTTTTTCGAGTTTGTCTGAATGAAAGTTTTTTAATTTTTATGAAATTCTTCTAAATATTCCAAGGTTAATTTTGTTGCCATAGTACTGCTGTGTCTCTGAGAACTGTCAATTAAAAGCATCCGCATGTGCAGTAATCCAAGAGCGTTTTAAAGTACCACATTAAACTACAACTACACTTTCATATGCACACACATTTCATCATATTATTCATATAGGAAATGCTTAAAAACCCCTTAAAAATGTACCATACATACACCTGATCCCGGCATGTGTTACAACATTTCAAATCGTTTCCCCCCATTGAATTTGTTTTTTTTTCTATTTTCGTTTGCAGGGCTGGTTACCTGGCCAGGGTCAATTTGAAACATTTCCTGCGGATGCCATATGCATGGGATTGCAATGGAAGATGTCACCCACACCCATGTTGCCATCAGGCTTGTATTGGCAATCACAAAAGTGCAGTAAGGTGGGTGGCTATGTGTGCAAGAAACCAAAGGAATCGTTTGGTAGTTTTGCTTTTAGTAACTTTACTGTGACCGGCACAGAAGGACGTCTCGTTTCTCCAGGTATGTATGAGTTGAGTTTTAGTTGTGGCCCTTTTGTTTTTTGTTGGCCGCTTCTAAAGGAGTTCAGGGACATTGGCAGCTGCATGGTTTCTTGTACAACAACAGCAATGGTATGCCTCAAATTGGGACAAATCAAATGCATGCATGGTTTTTCACTTGTAAAGCAATGTTGCTGTTGCTCCGGGCATACATTTGAAATCCCTCATGTCTTGACATACACATTGCCATTTGAACAGAAAATTAAATGAGGGACTAAAAATTTTGGTACTTTGAAGAGTACTTCTCCGTGTTGGTAGTATATGGACATTAAATGATTGCTGAAAATTACTTCATTCAGAAGGTCATAGATGTTGAATTGACAGTTAAGCCAGCTTTGAGTAAAAGGTACTCATCCTGGTTAGAGATGGGCTGCTAACCACTAAATACCCAATAAAAATAGGCACACTGGATAAAATTGGAAATTTTTCCCATGAGTATTCCACTAAGGAAGAGGGGCAAACTTCTCACATATCAATGAGTCCAGTCCGATTCAAGTTTATGCTCAATGATAAGGGACCTCCATGTTATAGCCGAGTCCAAACGGCGTGCCGCAGGGCGACACCTCTTTGGAGAGAAGTTTTACATGGCATAGTACCTCACAAATGTTGCCAGCATTAGGAGGAGAAAACCACCGATGAAAATTTTTTCTGATGGTCTCGCCAGGACTCGAACCCAGGCATTCAGGCGTCATAGGCCGATTCAAGTTTATGCTCTATGATAAGGGGCCTCCTTCTTATAGCCGAGTCCGAACGGCGTGCCGCAGTGCGACACCTCTTTGGTGAGAAGTTTTACATGGCATAGTACCTCACAAATGTTGCCAGCATTAGGAGGGGAAAACCACCGCTGAAAATTTTTTCATGATGGTCTCGCCAAGATTCGAACCCAGGCGTTCAGCGTCATAGGCCGATTCAAGTTTATGCTCAATGATAAGGGGCCTCCTTCTCATAGCCGAGTCCGAACGGCGTGCCGCAGTGCGACACCTCTTTGGAGAGAAGTTTTACATGGCATAGTACCTCACAAATGTTGCCAGCATTAGGAGGGGAAAAGCACCGCTGGAAATTTTTTCTGATGGTCTCGCCAGGATTCTAACCCAGGCGAACATGGTAACCTCTGCGCTACGGTGGCCTCCAGGCACACTGGGTAGTTATGGAAAATTTTTCGGGTAAATACCCAATATGTGGATATTTTTTGGTTGATGCCCATCTCCAACCATAAGGCTTGTATTACTCACTACTTAACTTTGAGGATTGCAAGTTCGTTAAGTCAAATCGGGAGACTTGCATCCTGTGTTAATAATCCTTACATTTGCTTATATAATCGTTACCTTGAACACCAATGGTAATGGTATCGCAAAGTTTCCAATATCCCTTTGCTGGCTTATTTGCTTCATACTTAGTCACACTCCATCTGTTACTAATGATCACTTCTTAACTTTTTATCATTTCCTCCCATTTCTCAGCATATCCCAATACGTATCCTCTGAACATAAACTACTGGATACACATCAAGGCTCCGGAGCGTATGAGGATTATTGTGCAGTTTCAGAAAATTGACTTGGAGCCACAAGATGAATGCCTTTATGACTTCATCAGCATACAGGATTATGATAGTGTGTCGAAGATAACTCTGGAGCCTGGAGCGAATGTTGTGCCAATGGCCATGCTAATGTCAGCCGAGCAACTCACCGCATATGAAGGTGATAATGAGGATGCTGAAGATGGTAATGGTGGTGGTGTTGGTGTTGGTGGCGACAGTGACATTATTTCCTCCAATGTGGATGCCATTATGGCAGCCGAGGCACTTGAGCAAACCAATGTTGCTGACAATGGCAACAATGAAGCCGATGATGACTATGAAAACGATAATGAAACCACTCTGCGAGGTAGTGGCACGAATGATAATAGAAATAAATTGTCAGAATATCCAGAGCAACGCTTTAAACGAAGATTACGACGCAGCATTGACAAAGCGACGCTCCACAAAGGAAACACTGCCAAACTGCAAGCACACACATTGCACCACCCGCTCAAGCATCGCAGGAGACGCAACAAGGAAATTAATTTTCATCATGCATGGATGAAACACAAAAGCGTGGAGCAGTTAAACCCCGTAAGGCTGTCACAAAACGACCACACCAGGGGGGTAAACAAAAAATTCGACAACAGGAAAAAACACCACAAAACAGCACATAGGCAGAAAAACAAAACTTTGGGGGAGCATCAACATAACCGGGTGTTGGCCAAACGCCATAAACGGAAGTCAGACCATGAGCATGGGGCTAATGGTAGACGCCATCGCCGCAGCACCATTGTGGGTGAGAATACAATACCACCGCCTGAGAATGCCCAAACCTTTTTGCCCTATGTACGCTGGTGTGGCACCCACGAGTCCAACATGTCCAAATTCGATTTTGTCTCCAGCAGCAATGAGGTCATGTTGAATTTTCACAGCGATTATTCCATGACCAGCCTGGGATTTGCGGCCATCTGGAAGGCCATTGATGTCTCGGGTTGCCCTCTGCGCACTCTGACCTCACGCGAGGGCACCATAGCCAGTCCGAATTATCCACATTTTTTGCTCAACAATTTGAATTGTGCCTTTGTGATACAGGCACCGGTGGGCAAACGAGTGTGGCTGGAAATAATCGAGTATGACTTTCTGCAGGATGCCATGCTTGAAGTCGATTTGGGCAATGGAGCATTTCGACCTTTTGAGATACCCGAACATGTCAACGATGGCATGTTTGTCAGCTTAAAGGAACAATTGCGTGTGCAATTTCGTACGGGTCAACATCCCAGGGGCAAAGGTTTTCAGGCGATTTTTCACACAGGTAAGTAGAATATTCCGTTGAATATGTTGTATAGCAATAACCACAATAGCAGTATAGGTTAGGAAAGGTTGAAAAGAGGGTGCGGTTATTAATCCAGTGCCCGTATAATCCTCATATAAAAGTTTTAACCAGTTTTCCGATTAGTGATGTCGTCGGACGGGGTCATTGGACGGAGTAGTTCAATGGGTACTGAGGTTCATTGAGGAAATTATTACAGTATTATTACAGTATCTAATGGACTTGAAGTCATCGCACAATGGTGTCTTCTAACGATCCTGGACAAATTGAAATTGAGACAATACTCGAAAATTTAAGAACATATGGTAATCCTGCTCCTGATAATATTGAAACAAAGAAAAACAAGTAAAAAGGCGTTAAGGTCGGCTGGGCCGAATACCCACCACCTCGAGTATATATGTAAACCACCTTTCGTCAAAATCCGGGGAAAATGCACACCTTATGCCCCATAGCAGCTATATCGAAATATGTTCCGGTTTGGACCAAATACTTATAAGTACAAGTCATTGTTCAATTGTGTAAAACAAAATTTTAGTAGCTATATCTAAAAATAAACCGATCCGAACCATATACGACACGGATGTCGAAAAGCCTAACATAAGTCACTATGTCAAATTTCGGCGAAATCGTACAATAAATGCGCCTTTTATGGGGCCAAGACTTTAAATCGAGATATCGGTCTATATGATAGCTATATTCAAATCTGGACCGATCTGGTCCAAATTGAAGAAGGACGTCGAAGAGCCTAACACAACTCACTGTCTCAAATTTCAGCGACATCGGACAATAAATGCGCCTTTTATGGCCCCAAAATCTAAAACCGAGAGATCGGTCTATATGGCAGCTATATCCAAATGTGGACCCATCTGTGCGATATTGCAGAAGTATATCAAGGGGCTTAACTTAACTCACTGTCCCAAATTTCGGCGACATCGGACAATTAATGCGCCTTTTATGGGCCCAAAACCTTAAATTGAGAGATCGGTCTATATGGCAGCTATATCCACATCTGATCCGATCAGAGCCAAATTGAAGAAGGATGTCGAAGGGCCTTAGAAAACTTACTGTCCCAAATTTCAGAAAAATCTGATAATAAATGTGACTTTTATGGGCCTAAGACCCTAAATCGGAGGATCGGTCTATATGGCAGCTATATCCAAATCTGGACCGATCTGAGCCAAATTGACGAAGGATGTCGAAGTGCCTAAGACAACTCACTGTCCCAAATTTCGGCAAAATCTGATAATAAATATGGCTTTTATGGGCCTTAGACCCTAAATCTGAGGATCGGTCTATATGGCAGCTATATCCAAATTTGGACCAATCTGGGCCAAATTGATGAAGAATGTCGAGTGGTTTAACACAACTCATTGTACCAAATTTCAGCGAAATCGGATAATAAATATAGCTTTTCTGGGCCTAAGACCCTAAATCGGAGGAACGGTCTATATGGCAGCTATATCCAAAGCTGGACCGATCTGAGCCAAATTGACGAATAATGACGAAGGGCCTAACACAACTCACTGTCCCAAATTTCAGCAAAATCGGATAATAAATGTGGCTTTTATGGGCCTGAGACCCAAAATCGGTCGATCAGTCTATATGGGGGCTATATCAAGATATAGTCCGATTTAGCCCATTATCGAACTTAACCTGCTTATGGACAAACAAAGAATTTGTGCAAACTGTCAGCTCAATATCTCTATTTTTAAAGGCTGTAGCGTGATTTCAACAGACAGACAGACGGACGGACAAATCTAGATTGACATAAAATGAGGTCTTAGACGAATATTTCGAGGAGTTACAAACCGAATGACAAAATTATTATACCCCCATCCTGTACTGGAGGATATAAAAAGTGTACTCTACTACTAAAGACCTTTCACTGCTTTTCTATTCTATCATGATCTGTCTTCGTATAAATATTTTTAATTCCTTTTTTTGGGTAGGATAGGTGGAGGGAGATTGCCCTCTGACACGTCCTATCATTTGAGTGCAATATATTCTCAGTCGTTCTGCATGACAGTTTGGTGTTGTTTTTATTGGGCTGATAGGGTTGGTCTCCCCGACGCTAAGACCCAAGAGACAATTTATTTGAGTCCTTAATTGTTGCTATCTCGTCTTGCTGAACGGCAGGAAAACAGAATGTGTCCCACATACTTGAATCCTTATAAAAACATTAGATTCGAACTCTATTGACATGGACCTTTCTTTTAATTCACATATTATCCCGCTTGAACATGTCCTTTTGAATTCAATTAAGTGGGTGGACCGTTCCCAGTCTGTGTCCCAAATGTGTATACCAGATTCGTAGTGAACTCCCAAAGACCTTTCATTTGATACCCATTTTGTGACGTTGGACATTCATGCCCATTTCGGGGTTGGAGAGAGCCCCGTAGACACGTCGGACCAAATTCTTATAACAGATGTCTACTCAACTTCTAAACACCTTTGATTTGATACCCATATTATTCCAATCGGTATACATGTCCTGTTGAGGGGTTTTGGGGAGTAATGAGGCGCCTCAGACACCAAGGAATACATTTTTATATTAGTTTTTTACTCTACTTTTAAATACCTATCTTTGATATCCATATTGTTTCAATCGGTAAATGTGTTCTGCTGGGGGTTTTGGGGGTGGGGAGGGCCCTCAGACATCAAGGAATAATTTTTGATGTCAGATTTTGTACTTTACTTTTAAATACCTATCATTTGATATCCATATTGCCCAAAGCGGAAAAAAGTGTCCTGTTGGGTTGTGTTTTTGGAAGTGGGGGACCCTTACGACACTAAGGGTAACATATTTATGCCAAGTTCTTACTCTACTCTTGAAAACCTTTCATTTGATACCCATATTGTTGCAATCGGCAAACATGTTCATTTGGAGGGGTTTTTGGGTGGGGCGTCCCCCCAGAATATTTAACCCCATAGAGGTATAACAATTTTGTGTTTCTGGGTTACCATAAGGCGGCATACAAAATTTTGCTTAAATAGGTGCACCCATCTCCAAGATCTGTCGTTTTTAAAAATTATGGTAAGGGGGAGGGTCCGCTCTCCCCTTTGGATATCAAAAAATAAAGTACCCTATTTTCACCAGATTTTTGTGTCTGTACGGAACAGAGTAACAAACAAAACGCAACAATTTAAATTTTCAACTTTTGGAATATTCTTCACATTATCCCTTCATTTTTCTCTCTTTGCAGTTGGACAAATGGAAAAGCGTGAACGCATTATCAAACTGACCTCCAATGATACCGGACATCTGTACCAGTTAAACTTTCCGCACGATATGCCGGAAAACGTTGACTTTACGCAGCACTTGGTGGCCCCTTTTGGTCATAATATCCTTTTGGAATTGCATGATGTGGAATTCTCTGAGAATGGATGTCCGGACAACAACATTATAGAGGTATGTATCAGCACAAGCTAAAGTGACTCAGGTATTACAGCAATACATAAACAAAAAAAAAAAAAATTAAGGATATTTCAATTCATTGAGATTCATGAAGAAAATAGAGGAAACGGGAAAAAAATTCTTTATAAAGAATATTTAATTCAAATTTTGTAACCAGAGAAAATGTAGTTGAAATTATTCTTTTTAGAAAATATTTTATCGAAATTTTTGTTCAGGGAACTTTTTATTAAAACTAAGATTTACCAAAGCGACAACAAGTGCCTCCTGGAAGCTTTTCTGCGAAAAGGTCGATAGCGTTAATGACGCCGCCAAGATAAAAAAGTTTCTCTCAAAAATTCATGTCCAAATTGAAACTTTAGTAGACGACATGGGAGTGAGAGCAGAGACAGCGGAGAACATGTTGAGACTTTTGATGAAAACCCCTTTTCCCACAGGATACGACGGGACTCACGGAGACACCCGAATCTTGGAATAATGACCTTGTTCGAAGGTTTATAGTAACGGAATTTCTGGTAAAGGAATCCTTGAGGAGCTTCAAATCATTTAAGTCACCCGGACCTGATGGATTATTTCCGGCGTTACTACAGAAAGAAGCAGACTATCTGGCCAATGTTTTCACAGCGTGCCTAGGACTCCGAAAGCCTGACAGGAGGCAAGGGTGGTGTTTATACCCAAGTCCGACAAGGCAAGTTATGCGACACCAAAGGCCTACAGACCCATAAGCCTTACAACCTTTCTACTCAAAACCATAGAACGTATGATACAGAGTAGGACATCCAGCGAACTGCTCTAATACAAACAGCATGCCTATGTCAAGGAAAGGTCGGTGGAGACTGCCCTGCACAAAATTGTGCATAAATAGTAGAATTCTTCGATGCCAAAACGTACGCCCTAGTATGCATTGACATCAAGGGGCCTTTAACAATGTGCGGAGCGACACACTGATCCAATCCTTAGAGCAGTACCTTACTTACTCCTTAGAGACTGGATAAACCATATGCTAAGGAACAGGTGGATAAATTATGTGTCCCATAAATATATTTATATATATATTTATCGCCACTCTTATGGGTGACCACCATAAATGACCTATTACGAATGCTGACTGAGGAGTTATTTGAATCCGATGATGATGTTATAATACTTCTAAGGGGGTAAGGATCCGAACGAGCTATGCGAAAGGGCCGAAAGGGTCTTGCATATGGCGTATGACTGGGCTAGACCCAAAGGTCTCAATGTTAACCCAAAGAAGACTGATATATGCCTGTTCACGACGAAGACGAAGGTGGGACAATTTAAGGCACCACATTTCCTCAATAAGACGATTTCGATATCTGAGAAGGTCTAATACTTAGGAGTGATCTTGAACAGGAAACTGAATTGGAAGTGTCACATGCAGGAGCTTACTAGGAAGGCTCACAGATGTTGGGCACTAGGTAGACGGGACATAGGCTCGAAATGGGGCCCGAATCCTAGGATAGTCCACTGGCTCTACAGGAGCGTGATTACACCAATACTTACGCCTCAGTAGTTTGATGGACTGCTATGAAGAAAAAGTGAAACATAAGGATCATACAACAGGTTCAGAGAACATGTTGTCTTGGCATAGACGGAGCGATGAAGACCACGCCCAATAGGGCGCTGGAGACTATTCTAGATATCCGACCTATTGACATACAGATTAAGTGTGAGGCAGCCACTGCGGCTGTAGGACTTAAGGCGATTTAAGGCGATGGGAGAATGGATAGAGAATGGGAGCAGCTCATATCATCGCGGTATAATCGAGGCGACGATAGGAAACCTGGAAGGAAGGGAAGGGGTTCCCGATCGGATACCTGAGGCGACACTTGAGATTGAGTGGGAGGGACTGCTGCCATCGGCACAGTCTTGGATTGACGGAACCCTAGTATTGCCATCTGAAGGACCATGTTACACGAATGGATCAAAGCTAGAGGACAAAGTGGGCCTGGGGGTTTACATCGAGAACCCAGGGACTGAGATCTGCTTTAGACTGCCTGACGATAATACGGTCCTGCAGGCGTAGATCCGGGCGATCGCGGATGCGTGAGGTGGTGTGGTGCTAACGCGAGGACGTCGAGTGTGAACATCTTTAGCGACAGTAAAATTGCCATAAGCGCAATAACAACCAGGACGGTAAGGTCACGTACAGACTTGCAGTGTTAGAAGGAAATTAAGGTCATCCTTGGGGATGGCAAAATACGCATTGTTTGGTTGCCGGGCCATATCGTAGTAAGGGGAAATGAAAGGGCAGACGATTTGGCGGTGAAGGACAGAGGACTGCCGTCAATAAACTTGGTTAACCCGAAGCCTTTCGTATCGACGTAGTCCGAGTTAAGGGAATAGGCGAAGAATGCGCATGCAACATTGTGGAACAGCGAAACGGTCATTAGGACGGCGAAAATCTTATGGGGGGATCCAGATCGTGAGAAGACGAGGCTATTACTGAAAGGAAGCAAGAAGGAGGTCAATATAGCTAGTGGTTTCCTAACGGGACACATGGGACTACGAGCTCGCTTATGTAAAATCGGTGCGGCAAGTGATAGCATGTGTAGGGCATGCGGGGAAGATGATGAAACGTTGGAGCATTTCCTTTGTCATTGCAAGGTTTTCGCGATTAACAGATACCGGTACTTAGGTAGGGACACAATACCCGACTTGAACCAACTTAGGGGAGTGGTTTTTAAATCAATGAGGGTTTTTGTAGGTATCACGGTATTCCTAACTTAACATTTTCTTTTTATACCCACCACCGAAAGATGGGGGTATATTAATTTTGCCATTCCGTTTGGAACACATCGAAATATACATTTCCGACCCTATAAATTACATATATTCTTGATCAGCGTAAGAATCTAAGACGATCTAGCCATGTCCGTCCGTCTGGCTGTTAAAATCACGCTACAGTCTTTAAAAATTGAGATATTGAGCTGAAATTTTGCAAAGGTTCGTTTTTTGTCCCTAAACAGGTTAAGTTCGGAAATGAGATATATCGGATTGTATCTTGATATAGCCCCCGTATAGACCAGTCCGCCGATTTAGGGTCTTAAGCCCATAAAAGACACATTTACTATCCGATTTTGCTGAAATTTGTGACAATGAGTTATGTTAGGCCCGTCGAATTCCTTCTTTAATTTGGTTCAGATCAGTCGAGATTTGGATATAGCTGCCATTTAAGGTTTCGCTCGATTTAAGGTTTTGGGTCCATAAAGGGCGCATTTATTATCCGATGTCGCCGAAATTTGGGACAGCGAGTTATTTGAAGCCCCTCGACATCTTCCTGCAACATGGCACAGATCGGTCCAGATTTGGATAAAGCTGTCATATAGACCGATCTCTCGATTTGAGGTTTTATGTCCATGAAAGGCGCATATATTGTCCGATTTTGCCAAAATTTAAAACAGTGAGTTGTGTCAGGCCCTTCGATATTTTTTTTTGGAATTTGGCTCATATCGGTCCAGATTTGGATATATCTGCCATATAGACCGATCTCTCGATTTGAGGTTTTGGGCCCATAAAAGGCTCATTTATTGTCCGATGTTGCCGAAATTTGGAACAGTAAGTTGTGTTAAGTCCCTCGACATACTTCTTCAATATGGCACAGATCGGTTCAGATTTGAATATAGCTGCCATATAGACCAATCTCTCGATTTAGGGTTTTGGGGCCATAAAAGGCGCATTTATTGTCCGATTTCGACGAAATTTGGGACAGTGAGTTGAGTTAGGCCCTTCGATATTTGTCGTCAATTTGGCCTAGATCGGTCCATATTTGGATATAGTTGCCATATAGACCGACCTCTCGATTTGAGGTTTTGGGCCCATAAAAAGCTCATTTATTGTCCGATTTTGCCAAAATTTGAGACAGTGAGTTGTGTTAGGCCCTTCGATATTCATCGTCAATTTAGCCCAGATCGGTCCAGATTTGGATATAGCTGCCATATAGACCGATCTCTCGATTTGAGGTTTTGGGCCCATAAAAGGCGCATTTATTATCCGATGTCGCCGAAATTTGGGACAGTAAATTGTGTTAAGTCCCTCGACATACTTCTTCAATTTGTCACAGATCGGTCCAGATTTGAATATAGCTGCCATATAGAACGATCTCTCGATTTGAGGTTTTGGGCCCATAAAAGGCGCATTTATTATCCGATGTTGCCGAAATTTGGGACAGTAAATTGTGTTAAGTCCCTCGACATACTTCTGCAGTATGGCACAGATCGGTGAAGATTTGAATATAGCTGCCATATAGACCGATCTCTCAATTTAAGGTTTTGTACCCATAAAAGGCGCATTTATTATCCGATGTCGCCGAAATTTGGGACAGTGAGTTGTGTTAGGCCCTTCGATATTCATCTTTAATTTGGCCCAAATCGGTTCAGATTTGAATATAGCTGTCATATAGACCGATCTCTCGATTTGAGGTTTTGGGCCCATAAAAAGCTCATTTATTGTCCGATGTCGCCGAAATTTGGGACAGTTAGTTAAATTAAGCCCCTCGACAAACTTTTGCAATATGGCACAGATCGGTCTAGATTTGAATATAGCCCCCATATAGACCGATCTCTCGATTTGGTTCATATCGAAAGGTGGTTTACATATATACCCGAGGTGGTGGGTATCCAAAGTTCGGCCCGGCCGAACTTAACGTGTTTTGACTTGTTAGAGGTTACTTTATAGTTTTCAGAGCTTAAAACGAGCTTATTACTGGCTTAGGTGTATGTCCATAATGGCATGGGGCGGATTAACCTAACCTAAGGTTTACAAAACATTTGATAAGACTTTACCTTAAAAAATTCTTTTTTTTTTTGACTTTACAAAAATTTTTATAAAATTTTTATTAAAAAATTGCCTTTATTTGGCCGTTCGAAGTCTCTATATATAGTAGTATGTTCTGATTTTGTTTTCCCTGAACTTCTATTGCTTTTACGAGGTTATTATTCACCCCTTGGTATTTGCCACACAAATACCTACTACATTGAATTGAATATCCAATCGCATAAATTAAAATTAAAAATTCCTTTTTATATAATTTTCAAAATTAGTTAGCCATAATGAGATTGAAATGCCAAATAATTATGGCATGGCTCATGTAATGTAATGCAAATGCTTTCTTTTTGCTCATTTTAGGTATATGATAATTATGCCGACAATAATGGAACCAAGTGGCAACTATGCAAATTTCAATATGCTAATGTCCACACGGGCAGTCCACTCGACGACAGCTACTTCACAACCAACTACCACATGCAACAGCCTGAATTGTTTCACGCCAGCACTGGCCCAGGGGAGTTTCAGCT
Source organism: Stomoxys calcitrans (assembly GCF_963082655.1). Classification (NCBI taxonomy): domain Eukaryota; kingdom Metazoa; phylum Arthropoda; class Insecta; order Diptera; family Muscidae; genus Stomoxys; species Stomoxys calcitrans. The sequence goes on from NC_081555.1 coordinate 36,130,719, forward strand.
GAACAATGACGTTGTCATTGGCAGCCATCTGGCCGATGGCCACATGGATACAACATCGGCATGGGCTTCAACAACAACGATTGCCGAGTTTCTATTGCGCCAACAGCAGCAGCAGCAGCAGCAACAGCTCTATGTGACCCGACCCACAGATCCACCACCTGTGTACATAACCTCCTATCTGAACACGTTGTATATACGTCAACGTACCACTGCCAAATCCATAGCCAACCTTAACTGTACAGTGCGCTTGCAATGGGGTAAGTATGAATAATGAGTAGTGGGATATATGATGGAATATGCACTACATGGTACAAAATAACAATGAACTGACATTATTTGTTTAGATTTGTAACTCATTTTGGGCAAGAGGGTTTCTTTATAGCACTGCTGTATTCCTTGAGGACAACTCTATACAAAACAAAACGAAAATTGAGCTAGTGAATTAATTATGTTGGTCATTTGCTCATTTCTTAACTCGTGAATGTTCATTTCGGCAAGAGTATTTAAGTAAAGTCAATTAGGGGAGCAGCTAGCAACCGTTTGGGATAAAATGCCTCTGTCACACACACACATAACAAGTAAAGATGGCGTGCATAGAATGTGGGAAGAACATTTTCCCTTCTTTCCTAACCCAAACTAAAATTTTCTGAGACAACTCTACTCTTTTGGGTACATTTCTACCCATAATGAAAATAATGCAGAACTAGTCCCTCCGTTAAACAGAAAGAAGAATGTTTAGGCTCATATTAGATTGCAAATAATGCAAATTTTGCCCATGAACATTCCACTAAGGAACAGGGGCAAACTTCTCGCATATCAATGAGTGCAGTCCGATTCAAGTTTAAGCTCAATGATAAGGGACCTCCTTTTTATAGCCGAGTCGAACAGCGTGCCGCAGTGCGAAACCTATTTGGAGAGAAGTTTTACATGGCAAAGTACGTCACAAATGTTGCCAGGATACGAACCCAGGCGTTCAGCGTCATAGGCGGACATGCTTACCTCTGCGCTACGGAGTCCTCCATCAGACTCACATAGACGTTTTCGTCCTTTGTGATACCACAGGAACAGAAGAAGGAAGATGCCTTCTAGTTCCTACCGTTGAACCACCCAGATCGCTTTAAAAAGTCCAACAACTTTCGAATGTTCACATCCGCTAACTCAGACAGCTTCTAAAGGAAATGAGAACCTAAAGTGGAACTCCTTCTGACTGCTAGTGCGGGACACACACACAGGAGGTGCTCTAAAGTCTCTTCTTCTTCCATGTCCTCACATCTTCTGCAAAAGTCGTTGCTGGCAACCTTCAGTCTGTCAGCATGTTTCCCGACTAGACAGTGTCCTGTCATGACGGACACAACGACTGAGACATCTGTTCAAGCCAATGATAGCAAGGCAGTACCCTCTTCGAGTCTAGAATAGGCCACAGAGGTTTGGAATGCTGACAGCCCCCTCTTTTTGACCATCTATCATTCGTTGTCCCACGGGTCTGCTAATGAAAACTTAGCTTACATGTCGATAGAGGCATACCCACAGATTCCAGTATCCCTGGAATGTGTAGGGTAGTTCATAGTCTCGCAAGTTGATCCGCTTTACAATTCCTTGACATATCCCTGTGGCCCGGCACCCAGAACAGGTGAACTTTGAACTGTACAGCCATCTCGTTGAGAGATTCATAACAGTCGAAGGGGTTTTTTTTGATCAGAAGTACATTCTCCAGGTATATTAGGGGCTGCATGGCTGTCTGAGAAGATATTTATGCCAATCGTCGTAATGACATTATATCGTAGCCCTCCATCACTTACTTAATTGCAAGAATCTCCGCTTGATACACACTGCAATAGTCGAGTAAACTTTTCGATATGACCAGTTCTAGATCTTTAGAGTACACCTCAAAGCCCACCTGGTCGTTTAGTTTGGAACCATCCTTATAGAAATCTATGTAACTTCTGTTACCAGGGATATCATAGTTTCAATCCTTTCTATCAAAAGTACAATTTTTTATTAAAAAGCAGTTTAGGTAGGGTGTAATACAGGTAGGGAGAAAGCTCCCTTAACCTCACGGCAGTGATCGCTGCAATTTGTCTAGCCACAATGTCCAGAGGCGTAGAATGTATCTTTAAATTCAGTGCTTCAGATGTTGTAGTCCTCAATGCGGTTGTGATGCACAAACAAGCCATCCTTTGGATTCGGTTAAGTATTGAGCAGTAGGTGGACTTTTGAAGCTCCGTCCACCAGAGCACAACACCATATAGCATTATAGGTCTGACAACTACAATATATACCCAATGCATGACACGTGGTCTAAACCCCTAACTTTTGCCAATGGCTCGCTTGCAGGTGTATAGGGCAGGAATTTCCTTTCTTGCCCTTTCCAAAATGTTGGATTTGAAGTTCAATTTCCTGTCCAGCAAAACACCCAGGTATTTTGCCCTTTCTGTAAATGGAACATTCTCTCGTCCTAAGGAGACAGGTTCCAGTGTAGGCAACTTGTATCTTCTGCTGGAAGGAACTACTTCTGTCCTGCACGAATTTATACCTTAAACACTTTCGGTAGCCCACTTTGCTGTTGCACATAGAGCTTCCTGAAGTGTATCTCTTAGAGTGCTGGGGAACTTTACCATAACCGCAATTGCCACGTGATTAACAAGTTTTTCTTCCAAAGACAATAATAAATTGTTAATGGCTATATTCCAAAGTAGAGGAGACAGTACACCTCCTTGAGGTGTACCTATGCTGACCCATCTTTTTAGACCCACAGATCCCAAGCCGCCGTAATGCATCTTTAAGTAAGTAAGTTATTACTAAACTTTCTTACGATAGAGTTGATGCCTAGAAACTCCAACTCCTTCATGATTGACGTCGGTTTTACATTATAGAAAGCACCTTCAATGTCAAGAAATGCTACCATTGTGTATTCCTTGACAGCGAGAGAACCCTCCATGTAGTCGACTAGGTCGTGAAGGGCTGTTTCAGTGGATTTGCCTTTACTATAAGCATGCTGCTGCCGCGACAGGCGATCTATAGGAATCTTTACCTTAAGATATGTTTCTATCAACCTCCCAAAAGACTTCAACATAAAGGATGGCAGACTAATAGGACGAAAATCTTTCGCCTTCGTGTTGTAGAGTTTTCCTGTTTTGGGAATGAAAATGACCTTCGTGTCCCTCCATCCCACAGGTATATATGACATTCTGATACAAGCCGTATATCTCCCTAAGCTAGGGAATCAGTCTATCAAACACAGCTTGTAATTCAAATGGTGATACATCATCCGGGCCAGGTGACTTAAAGGAGTCGAAATTTCTTATCGCCCAAAGGATTTTCGGCTCAGACACAATTTCCCCAATAGCCCCCAACGATTGCATATCAGTGACAACCTTTTCTGTCGCCACATTGTCCGTTGGAGAATTTCCCGATAAATGTGTTTCATCGGTCTCTATGGCAACTATATTCAAACCTAAACCGATCTGGGCCAAATTGAAAAAGGATAACAAGTGACCTAACACAACTCACTGTATCAAATTTCGGCGACATCGGACAATAAATGTGCCTTTTTTGGGTCCAAAACCTTAAATGGAGAGATCGGTCTATATGACAGCTATCCAAATCTGGACCGATCAGGGCCAATTTGCAGAAAGTTTTCGAAGAGCCTAACACAATGAAGGATGCCCAAGGCTCTTACAAAACTCAGTGTCCCAAATTTGAGCGAAATCGGAAAATATTTGGTTGCCCAAAAAGTGATTGCGGATTTTTCATATAGTCGGCGTTGACAAATTTTTTCACAGCTTGTGACTCTGTAATTGCATTCTTTCTTCTGTCAGTTATCAGCTGTTACGTTTAGCTTGCTTTAGAAAAAAAGTGTAAAAAAAGTATATTTGATTAAAGTTCATTCTAAGTTTTATTAAAAATGCATTTACTTTCTTTTGAAAAAAAATCCGCAATTACTTTTTGGGCAATCCAATAGTTTAATTAGTATCAAGGAATTTTGAAAATCTATTGATCCAACAAACATTTTTTTAAAATTTCTGCAATTGCTGCAATTGTACACAAAATTGTTTACCCTTAACGTTAAAACTGCAATAATCATCTCTTTATCAAATATACGCCATTAAATGAGGTCTTTAAGTAAACTTATCAAAGAAAAAACACCTTAACATTCTTCCTTTCCTTTCTTTACTAACGAAAATTGTTAAATTGTATTAAAACCTGCGTGACAGCAATTTGCATTAATACCATCATCACATAATAAATGTAAATTTCTTTGACAGTACAAAAATTTCTGCATGCATTTTTCCTGCTACAGTTCCGTAAACTTCCGCTTCGGTTCAGCCAAGACATTTTTATGCAAGAGATTGTGACGTATGTTTTTTGTTGCCTTCCATTTGCATTCGAGGGAAAAATCCATTTAATACTACATGCATAGCATAAAGAAAGATGAAAAATGTTTTCCCTGTTACATTGCTGGAAGTATGAAAACAACGTTTCCTGCACATTTAAAGCGTTGCGCCGATTTTCTGCTTTATGTGGATAGTTTCAAAGAGGAAAATTCAAAAGTTTACAAACACCTGACAAAAGTTTGCAAACAATCTCATAAATTAAACTATTTGGGTGAAAAAAAATCAAATCCACTCGCTAGAGATCAACATGTTGGCTTATGTTGCTACCATATGCGAACTCCTGAACATTTCTGTGTCATATTTGTTTAGTTTGTTAACAAATGACAGCTATCTTAAACCGGTTCAGGGGTCCAATAACCGCGTATGAGCGAGTGCGCTATCGTATAGATTGAAATTTCATCTCGCATTTAATGGATGTTATATCGGAGGAGGCCATCGTAGCGCCGAAGTTAGCATATCCGCCTTTGACGCTGAGCGCCTGGACTCGAATCTTGGCGAGAACATTAGAAAAAAATTGTTCAGCGGTGGTTATCCCCTCCTAATGCTGGCGACATTAATGAGGTACTTTGCCATGTAAAAACTTTTCCTCAAAGCGGTGTCGCTCTGCGGTACGCCGTTCAGACTCGTCTATAAAAAGGAGGCCCCCTAACATTGAGCTTAAACTTGAATCGGACATTGATATGTGAGAAGTTTGCCTCTGTTCCTTATGGAGTGATTTCGAAAGATTTTACGCGTGCGGTAATTCGCCCCCAAAATTTTGATTTCCACATTTGCTGAGATATCAGACTAGCATTGAGGGTACTGAAGACAAAATATTTATGTGGGAGCTATATCTTTATATGAACCGATTTGGATGGAACATTACCTTTAGCCATAAAACCACCTATCGGTTAATCCATACGCCTTTGGATGGGTTCAAGATGTTAAATTAGCAGATAGGTCTATATGGCAGGTGGTTAATTCAAATATAGTCTGATCCAGATTATACCCGGAGGCCACCGTAGCGCAGAGGTTAGCATGTCCGCCTATGACGCTGAACGCCTGGGTTCGAATCCGGGCGAGACCATCAGAAAAAAATTTTCACCGGTGGTTTTCCCCTCCTAATTCTGGCGACATTTGTGAGGTACTATGCCATGTACAACTTCTCTATAAAGAGGTGTCGCATTGCGGCTCGCCGTTCGGACTTGGCTATAAAAAGGAGACCCCTTATCATTGAGCTTAAACTTGAATCCGACTGTACTCATTGATATGTGAGAAGTTTGCCCCTGTTCCTTAGTGGAATGTTCATGGGCAAAATTTGCATTTACAGGTGTATAGCACAACTCAATGATTAACATTTCATTAAAATTGAGCTATAAAAACGCCCTTTAAGGGCTTGGAGGTCTCCTTAGCGTAGAGGTTGGCATGTCCGCTTGTGATGCTGAACACCTGGGTTTTTATCCTGGTAAGAATATCAGAACATTTTTCAGCGGTGGTTATCCCCTCCCAATGCTGGCGACATTTATGAGGTACCGTACCATGACAGCCTATAACAGGTATTTCCAAATAAGGTCTTATCGGAATGACATAAATATTGGGTTGCCCAAAAAGTAATTGCGGATTTTTTAAAAGAAAGTAAATGCATTTTTAATAAGACTTAGAATGAACTTTAATCAAATATATAATTGCCATTTTCTTCGATAACCTTTTGCCATCTTCCTGGCAAATTTAGTATTCCACGCTTCTGGCCTTTATCTGCAAAAAACTGAACCAAGTGCAATTTTATAGCCTCATCATTGCCGAGAGTTTTACCATTTAAGGAGTTCTGCAAAGATCGAAATAAATGGTAGTCTGATGGTGCAAGGTCAGGGCTATATGGTGGATGCATCAAAAGTTCCCAGCCAAGCTCACTCAGTTTTTGGCGAGTGACCAAAGATGTGTGCGGTCTAGCGTTGTCCTGGTGGAATATGACACCTTTACGATTGACCAATTCTGGTCGCTTCTCCTTGATGGCTGTATTCAATTTGTCCAATTGTTGAGAGTAAACATCCGAATTAATCGCTTGGTTCCTTGGAAGCAGCTCAAAATATACCACACCCTTCCAATCCCACCAAACAGACAGCATAACCTTCTTTTGGTGGATATCAGCCTTTGAAGTGGTTTGAGCTGGTTCACCATGCTTGGACCATGATCGTTTTCGACTAACGTTGTTGTAAACAATCCATTTTTCATATCCAGTTATGATTCGTTTTAAAAACGGATCGAATTCATTGCGTTTAAGGTGCATATCACAAGCGTTGATTGGGTTTGTTAAATGAATTTCTTTCAATTATCAAGCTTTTTCACCAGTACCCAAATATCAAGCTTTTTCACCAGTCCAAGACTTTTTATGTGACAATGAACGGTTGATTTTGGTATATTTAACTTCTCTCCTAACTCACGCTCAGTAACATGACGATCCAATTCGATTAATGCTTTGATTTGGTCATCATCAACTTCATTTGGCCGACCGAAAAATCCGCAATTACTTTTTGGGCAATTGCGTCGGAGGGACGAAGGAGGGGATGCTGGCTAAGGGTTTCTCGAAGACGTGATTCACTCACGGCGTGGGTACGATACGAATTTACAGGGAAGTGATTGTAGACTCCTGGTACGAATGGGTGTTCGCGGGCTCAGCGGCTCTTGTGTCGGAAGAACAAAGGCGATGAGTTGGCTGTGGTTGTCTCGGGGATGTGGCTCACTCACGACGTGGACACGGCGCAAATTCACGGGGTGATGGTCGTGAACTGACGGCACGTGGGTGTACTAGCGGGCTTAGCGGCTCTTATTACTGAAGGACTAAGGCGAGATGCTGGCTATGTTGGGTTTCGAGACGGGGCTCACTCACGGCTCGAATGAGGCGCTAAGTCATGTGGTGATGGCGTAGGCAGACGGCACGTGGGTGTGTTCGCGGCCGAGTGGCTCTTAGATCTGAAGGACAAAGGCGACGTGCTGGCTATACTGATTGGTGTTGGTGTATTCGCGGGCTCAGCGGCTCTTATGTTTGAAGGACAAAGGCGAGTCGTTGGTTATGTTGGTTTCCGAGACGGGGTTCACTCACTGCTCGTATACGGCACTAAATCACTAGGTGATGGTCGTAGACAGACGGCACGTGCGTGTATTCGCCGGCTTAGCGGCTCTTAGATCTGAAGGACAAAGGCGAGATGCTGGCTATACTGGTTTCGGAGACGTGATTCTCTCACGGCACGGATACGGCACTTAGTCACGAGGTGATGGTCATAGGCAGACGGCACGTGGGTGTATTCGCCGGCTCAGCGGCTCTTAGATCTGAAGGACAAAGGTGAGCTGCTGGCTATGCTGGTTTCGGAGACGTGTTTCTCTCACGGCACGAATACGGCACTAAGTCACGAGGTGATGGTCATAGGCAGACGTCACGTAGGTGTATTCGCGGGCTCAGCGGCTCTTAGATCTGTAGGATAAAGGCGAGGTGCTGGTTATGCTAGTTTCGGAGACGTGGTTCACTCATGGCACGGATACGGCATTAAGTCGCGGGGTGATGGTCGTAGACAGACGGCATGTGGTTGTATTCGCGAACTCAGCGGCTCTTATGTCTGAAGGACAAAGGCGAGACGCTGGTTATGTTGGTTTCCGAGACGGGGTTCACTCACGTCTCGGACACGGCACTAAATCACTTGGTGATGGTCGTAGGCAGACGACACATGGGTGTATTCGCGGGCTCAGCGGCTCTTAGATCTGAAGGACAAAAGCGATGTGCTGGCTGTATTGATTTCGAACACATGCTTCACTCACGGCTCGGATACGGCGCTAAGTCATGGGGTGATGGTCGTAGACAGACGGCATTTGGGTGTATTCGCGGGCTCAGCGGCTCTTAGATCTGAAGGACAAGGCGATGTGCTGGCTGTATTGATTTCGAACACATGCTTCACTCACGGCTCGGATACGGCGCTAAGTCATGGGGTGATGGTCGTAGACAGACGGCATGTGGGTGTACTCGCAGGCTCTGCGGCTCTTATCTCTGAAGGACAAAGGCGAGTCGCTGGTTATGTTGGTTTCCGAGACGGGGTTCACTCACGTCTCGGACACGGCACTAAATCACTTGGTGATGGTCGTAGGCAGACGACACGTGGGTGTATTCGCGGGCTCAGCGGCTTTTAGATCTGAAGGACAAAGGCGATGTGCTGGCTGTATTGATTTCGAACACATGCTTCACTCACGGCTCGGATACGGCGCTAAGTCATGGGGTGATGGTCGTAGACAGACGGCATGTGGGTGTATTCGCCGGCTCAGCGGCTCTTATGTCTGAAGGACAAAGGCGAGTCGCTGGTTATGTTGGTTTCCGAGACGGGGTTCACTCACGTCTCGGACACGGCACTAAATCACTTGGTGATGGTCGTAGGCAGACGACACGTGGGTGTATTCGCGGGCTCAGCGGCTCTTAGATCTGAAGGACAAAGGCGATGTGCTGGCTGTATTGATTTCGAACACATGCTTCACTCACGGCTCGGATACGGCGCTAAGTCATGGGGTGATGGTCGTAGGCAGACGACACGCGGGTGTATTCGCGGGCTCAGCGGCTCTTATGTCTGAAGGACAAAGGCGATGTGCTGCCTATGCTGGTTTCGAAGATGTGATTCTCTCACGGCACGGATACGGCACTAAGTCACGAGGTGATGGTCGTAGACAGACGGCACGCGGGTGTGTTCGCAGGCTCGGCGGCTGTTATATCTGAAAGACAAAGGCGAGATGCTGGCTATGCTGTTCTCTCACGGCACGGATACGGCACTAAGTCACGAGGTGATGGTCATAGGCAGACGTAACGTGGGTATGTTCGCAGGCTCAGCGTCTCTTATATCTGAAGGACAAAGGCGATGTGGTGGCTAAGTTGGTTTTAGTGACGTGAGACGACTCCCGGCGGGAATACGGCACTACGTCATGGGGTGACGAATCCTATTGAAATTGGAAAAAATCGGTTCAGATTTGGATACAGCTCCCATATTCAGATTTGGATACAGCTCCCATATATACGTTCGTCCGATTTTCAGTAATAATGCATTAAATGGTTAATTGTAAACCGATTCTCTTGAAATTTGGCAGGAAGGATTTTTTTATGACTTTCGACATTACTGGTGAATTTCATGGAAATCGGTTCAGAATAAGATATAGCTCTCATATATATACATGGCCCGATTTTCACTCCTAGAGCCATTGCAAGCGCATTTATTGACCAATCTTCCCAAAACTTTGTACAACGCCTTGCTCGACGACTACCACATTATCTGAGAAGTTTGCTCGAAATCGGTTCAGAATTAGATATAGCTCCTATATATATATATATGTTTGTCAGATTTTGGGCAATATGCTATAATGTTTCCTCGCCGAGGTCCAACAATATCGGTTCAGAATTGGATATAGCTCCCACATTGTACCTATAGGGTAGGTGTAGGGTATTATACAGTCGGCACCGCCCGACTTTTGCCCTTCCTTACTGGTTTTATAGTCCCTTTTGGCATGATTTTAACACTTCACACTGTCGTTTCAGTAGATTAAGCTTAGTCGCTCTCTAAGCAATTTCAACTTTGATGATTTCCAGCGTAAAAACATAATTTATGCTACAGCTGAAAGTTTCACTGAAACTAAATTAACACTGTAGCGTGTGGTGCATTTCCAAACTTCCTCTTGGCGATTTTAACCACACGAACATGTCCAACTGAATGGAAAAGCGCAAAATTACCAAACCAAATGTCATATCAAATAAGTTTAAGTGATACCCTTATTCACTATTTCAAAGGTTTTAGTAGCATTTACTTCTGTTGATGAGATTAGGAAATGGGTTTTGGTGGCCAGCATAGTTGGACATCACTTACTTAAGGGAACTGTTATAAAAAAAAAGTCTAAACAGCGCACTGTGGTTACGCTTACGTATGCGAAGGAGCGACAAAAATATTTCTAATAAGGTTATCGAACTGAAATTTGTATCATAGGTCCGGTATATTAAAGTTCTCTGCCAGTCTTTGAAGGACGTCAAACCATCTGAGGCTTTTGAATACATTCTTCACATGCAGTGTTGCTAAGAGAACAATCGGCCTAGAATAGTGGTTTATTTGCCTGGCCACCTCTACTATCTCCGCCACATCTCTGAGAGCTCCGATTGTGGATATCCCTGCCACGTTGTCTCATTAAAAATCCACCTACCTCAATGATGGCGTCCTAGAGCCGTGGCTTTATAATTCGCTCGAAATCGCTCCAAATCTTGCTGGCCGTGTCCAGCATACAGAGGACAGATATGCGCCGAAATTCCGGTCCTTTTTCACCTATGTGCCTGGTGACCTCAGCCGGTATTCCGTCGTGACGGGAGAATTTTCGCTCTGAAGGCTGCGTGCTGCATTCCTTAGCTCATCTATCGCAAACAAGGCTTATGTTGTCAGTGTATTTAGGACCATGGCATCAACCCTTTCCCAAAGCACGCCCAAAGGGAATAATTTTTTCGACCAATATGTGGCTCAATTTGATAACCTATTTTGGGGCCATGTGTTTGGGGGACACCTCATCCTGTAAACTCCTCTTAAGCCAATGGCAATGTGGGGTTTAAATAAATGGTATTTGAGAGAAGAACACGATGCTGATATTTTTTCAGGGCCAAGTATCTGGGGGACCACCTCTCCCCCGAAAACACCACTCGAAAAGACCACTCGGGCTGAAATGAAGTATTTTAAGAATGGAGTACACCTTACATCCAAACTTAAATTCGTAGACCAATAAATATCATATGGGATTCAGATAAAGGCACTTATATTGCTAAACTGTTAGTCAAGTTAGCATGGTATTTCACTAAAAGATCTTTAATTGCCGAAAATAAATATTCCAAGGAAACTTTTGTTCCATATAAAGTAAAAGAAGGCGCAGAGGAGCGGGCCCGGGTCAGCTAGTAATTTATAAATAACAAGTAAAAGCGTGCTAAGTTCGGCCGGGCCGAATCTTATATACCCTCCACCATGGATCGCATTTGTCGAGTTCTTTTCCTGGTATTTCTTTTTAGGCCAACATATGATAAAAACATGAATTGTAAAATTGCAGCCAATTTGAATAAAAATTGCATCCTTTAGGGCCCCAAGAAGTAGAATAGGGAGATCGGTTTATATGGGAGCTATATCAGGCTATAAACCGATTCAGATCATAATTTACACGTATGTTGGAGGTTATGAGAAGAGTCGTTGTACAAAATTGAAGGCAAATCGGATAATAATTGTGACCTTTAGAGGCTCAAGAAGTCAAGATCCCAGATCGGTTTATATGGCAGCTATGTCAGGCTATGGCCCAACTAAAACCATATTTGACACAGTTGTTGGAAGTCATTATAAACCACTTCTTGCAAGTTTGCAGCCAAATCCGATAAGAATTGCACCCTCTAGAGGCTCAGGAAGTCAAAACCTAAGATCGGTTTATATGGCAGCTATATCAGGTTATAGACCGATTTCACCTTACTTAGCACAGCTGTTGAAAGTGATACCAAAACACAACGTTCAAAATTTCACTTAAATCAGACGAGAATTGCGCTCAGGAAGTCAAATCCCAGGATCGGTTTATATGGCAGCATTATCAAAACATGAATTGATTTGAACCAAAGTTAGTGCAGTTGTTGAAATTGATACCAAAACACCACGTGCAAAATTTCAGCCAAATCGGACGAGAATTGCGCCCTCTAGAGGCTCAAGAAATCAAGAACCAAGAGGGGTTTATATGGCAGCTATATCAGGTTATGGACCGATTTGAACCATTGAACGGCACAGTTGTTGGATATCATAACCAAACACGTCATGCAAATTTTCAGCCCAGTCGGATAAGAATTGAGCTCTCTAGAGGCTCAAGAAGTCAAGACCCAAGATTGGTTTATATAGCAGCTGTATGAAAACATGGGTCGATATGGTCCATTTACAATCCCAACCGACCTACAATAATAAGAAGTATTTGTGCAAAATTTCAAGTAGCTAGCTTTACTATAGATCATCTTAAAATGTCATGACGATCAAGAATATATATCTACTAGGTTGCCCAAAAAGTAATTGCGGATTTTTCATACAGTCGGCGTTGACAAATTTTTTCAACGGCTTGTGACTCTGTAATTGCATTCTTTCTTCTGTCAGTTATCAGCTGTTACTTTTAGCTTGCTTTGGAAAAAAAGTGTAAAAAAAGTATATTTGATTAAAGTTCATTCTAAGTTTTATTAAAAATGCATTTACTTTCTTTTAAAAAATCCGCAATTACTTTTTGGGCAACCCAATATATGGGGTTTTAGACAAATATTTCGAGGAGTTACAAATTTCAAGGAGTTAATCGTAGCCGTTGAGTGGAGTGGACGTGTTTCTATTTCGCTCCTAAAAAAAAATTCCGTATCTCGGAATAAGTACTATGTTAAGTATGTTAAAGCCTTTTTGGAGTAGGCTAGAAATGGACTATAGGATAAACTGTCTTTTATAGCTTTGATAAGAGACAGCTCAATGAATTGTGGGATTTGCATAACATGATATTTAAAAAATTCTTTATTCGTATGATACGAGTTTATGTGTAGAACAGAACACTGTGCCGAAGACAGTCAATATTTCGTACAGATACAGCCTCAGCAAAAAGTCGACAAACAGACCAGGTCAAGGGCCTCAATGCAGAGAGGCGAAAAAACCCCCTCAAGACAAAAGAAGTTTTGACTGGTGCAGCGCCAGGTAAGACGGCAGAGGATTTTTAAAATTTCCAAGTCCCTTAGTGTGCTCAGATCCGAAAAATTCAAAGCTTGAAGCGAGAGTTTTTTCACCTCCGGGCAATACACAAAGTACTGTAAGATATCAATACAAGACCACTGGTGCGTATGAGTGCTATGTTATAAGGGAATTTCCGTATTTAGTACTCATACGCAACAATGGTCAACAACAAAGTTGTTGCTTTTATGAATAGGCACAGCAGGGTTGCTGCGATTAAAAAGACGAAGTTTAACGACAACACCCTAAGCCGGTTTAACGAATACAGCATCGTGCGGTTGTACTGTGTAAAAAGCAATGGCGGAGTCGTAGCATTTATAATCCATCGTTCGGTGCAATACAAGATGATGCAACCAGACCAGAGGTTAAGAGACGATTTAGAGCTGCAGACCATCATTGTCAGATTGGATGATACTGAGAATGAACCAGACCAGAGGTTAAGAGACGATTTAGAGCTGCAGACCATCATTGTCAGATTGGATGATACTGAGAATGAACTATATAAAGTATATATCATACAAGTGTCTTATGTCCCCCCGGCTGTCTCACTAATAGTGAAGATTCCACTTAGGAACAGAGACAAACTTCTCACATATCAATGAGTGCAGTCCGATTCAAGTTCTTAGCTCAATGATAAGGGGCCTCCTTTTTATAGCCGAGTCCGAACGGCATGCCGCAGTGCGCCACCTCTTTGTAGAGAAGTTGTAGATGGAAATTTTTCCTGATGGTCTCGCCAGGATTCGAACCCAAGCGTTCAGCGTCTAGGCGGACATGCTAACCTCTGCGCTACAGTGACCACCAGTGGAGCACTGCACGTGGGCGAAAACTGCATAGTCATGGGAGACTTTAGTGCTAACTCTGACACTCGAGGTTTAGTGATGACCAGAGAGAGAGAGAGTGTCGCAGCACTAGCAGAACAGATAGATGACTCCACTTTCCGCACCATATATAAAGGCATCCCTAACACGATTATGGATGATTGCTCGAGCCCGTCTGACAAGCAGTAGGAGAAAATCGAAAAAAGACTAATAAAATATATGCCATTTGAGAATGGTTAGATGTAACTCTTTTCTGGTACAGATTGAAAAAATTGTAAGAAAAAAACAAATAGAGAAATTTTCACAACTTCTTTTGAATTTTGCAGACAAAAGTGTCCTTAAAGAAATAAAAATAAATTTTGGCCTATTTTTTCTAAACGAAAATCTCTAAAATACCCATTATGTACAAAGATAGTTTCTACATCGGCATTTTTTAGTAAATTTGCATGTTTTTAGGAGACATATGGAGTAAACTACATGTGCCCAAATGGGGGACGTGGGTTTTTGGAATTTTTAATAAAAAATTGTCTATTTTGAAGTACACATAGCACCCGTTTTAGTTGATATATCTTAATCATCTGCCATATGTCCTCTTTACAAAAAAAGAGAAAAAAACGAGCAAATATGTTCAAACTGTAAAAACTATGGTTGACACAATGACAACATTATGGCGAATTACCCTAAATCTGACGAACGTATATATGGGAGCTATATACATATATGACAGCTATATCTAAATCTGGGTTAATTTCTACTAAATTCTCCAGTAATATTGAGAGTCATAAGAAAAATCCTTCCTGCAAAACTTCGACAGAATCGGAAAATAAAAGATCACTTTTTTGCAATATTTCTCAAAATCGGATGAGCATATATATGAGAGCTATATCTAAATCTGAACCGATCTCGAGCAAACTTCTCAGATACTGTCACAGTCATTGAAGAAAGCGTTGTACGAAGTTTTGGGAAGATTGGTCAATAAATGTGCTTGCAGTGGCTCTAGGAGTTAAAATCGGACGATATATATATATATATATATATATATATATATATATATATATATATATATTATATATATATATATATATATATATATATATATATATATATGTGAGAGCTATATCTAAATCTGAACCGATTTCCATGAAATTCACCAGAAATATTGAGAGTCAAGAGAACATCTCCTCTCAGATACTGTGGCAATCGTCGAGGAAAGCGTTATACGAAGTTTTGGGAAGATTGGGCAATAAATGTGCTTGCAGTGGCTCTATGGGTGAATATCGGGCGATATATATATATGAGAGCTACATCTAAATCTGAACCGATTTCCATGAAATTCACCAGTAATGTCGAGAGTCGTAAAAAAATCTTTCCTGCCAAATTTCGAGAGAATCGGTTAACAAAAGACCATTTTATTGCAATATAACTGCAAATCGGACGAACATATATATGGGAGCTATATCTAAATCTGAACCGATTTTGACCAAACCCCATATATATTGTGGTAGTCATCGAGGAAAGCGTTGTGCAATATTTTGGCAGGATTGGTCAATAAATGTGCTTGCAGTGGCTTTAGGAGTGAAAATCAGGCGATATATACATATGAGAGCTATATCTAAATCTGAACCGATATCCATGAAATTCACCAGCAATGTCGAGAGTCGTAAAAAAATCCTTCCTGCCAAATTTCGAGAGAATCGGTTAACAAAAGACCATTTTATTGCAATATTACTGCAAATCGGACGTACATATATATGGGAGCTATATCTAAATCTTAATCGATATCCATGAAATTCACCGGTAATGTCGAGAATCGTAAAAAATCCTTCCTGCCAAATTTCGAGAGAATCGGTTAAAAAATGACAATTTTATTGCATTATTAGTGAAAATCGGACGAACATATATATGGGAGCTATATCTAAATCTGAACCGATTTTGACCAAACTCTATATATATTGTGGTAGTCGTCGAAGAAAGCAGTGTGCAATATTTTGGCAAGATGGGTCAATAAATGTGCTTGCAGTGGCTCTAGGAGTGAAAATCGGGCAATATATATATGTATGAGAGCTATATCTTAGTCTGAACCGATATCCATGAAATTCACCAGTAATGTCGAGAGTCTTAAAAAAATCCTTCCTGCCAAATTTCGAGAGAATCGGTTAACAAATGACCATTTTATTGCATTATTACTGAAAATCGGACGAACAAATATATGGCAGCTATATCCAGATCTGAACCGATTTTTTCCAATTTCAATAGGCTTCGTCTCTAGGCCGAAAAACATGCCTGTACCCAATTTGAAGATGATCGGATGAAAACTGCGACCTGTAGTTTGTACACAAATTAACATGGAAAGACGGACAGACAGACTAGCTAAATCGAATCAGAAAGTGATTCTGAGTCGATCGGTATACTTATCAATGGGTCTATCTCTCTTCCTTTTCGGTGTTACAAACCAATTGACTAAGTTATAATACTCTGTACCACAGTAGTGGTGTAGGGTATAATAATATTGTATATTAATTAGTAAGGATATTATTTTCTACATTTTCCTTTACCTATTACCCTTCTTTGCAGATAATAATTACAAAATTAAATTAGTATCTGGAGACAAAAGTGTCGAATCATGTCAACCGAATCCTTGTCAATACAATGGCAAATGTATTGCAAACAACGGAAGCAGTTACTGCCAATGCCTGGGGCACTACACGGGAAGGTAAGCATTCACATTCACTACCCCATGTCTATGTATTTCCCCACTTGCAAGCAAATGTTTAGTCCCCCTCTTAGCACAACACAATAGATGAGCTCATATAATTCTTTGCTATTTTGGGGTGTGTTTTGTAGATTTTGTGGTCTCAACATGTGCGAACTGGATCCTTGTGTATTTGGCAGATGTGAGCTGACAACCACTAATTTCAAGGTAAGCAAAAGCGAGATTGAAATTCTCTTTTCCTAAATGGGTGTATAACTCAATTTTTGGTGTATGTTTCTTACTTGCCTTCTGATAGTGTCATTGTCAACCGGGTTATATGGGCACTACATGCGAACAGAAACAGAAACCCTGCTCCGAAAATCCCTGTGAAGGACGTGGCATTTGCATTGAGAAGAATGGCGGTTTCTTTTGTCGGTATGTAGTTGTTTGTTTAGCAACCCTTATGGAGTCTAAAGCTGATTTTGATGTGTGTTTGCGATTTTCAGCTGCTATGCCTGGTGGGAGGGTCATCGCTGTGAGAAACGCATGCTGCACATTCCCTATAAGCCATTGTCGGAGCGTATGCTGCAGGAGCCCTTCTGGCTGGGCCTTATTACAGTTTTTGTGGTTCTGGCTGTTATTGGTTTGGTATGGTGTGCGAAAAGACATTTTCCGGAGAAAATTGAGAAATTATTGGCCGAGGAAGCTGATCGTAATAGGCGTAAGTTGGCAAAAGATTGTCATAGAAAATATGGCAATTAAGAAAAGTTATTGTCGATTTTATTTTTAAAAATTTTGTCATTTCCAAAGAATCACAAAACCAAAGAATAACTCTATTGTAAATAATTGTCTTTTGTTGTCTCCCCAAAAAAAAACATACCTACGAAATATAACACCTATTTTTTAAATTTTTTTTTCTCTTTTTTACTCCTTTTTCATACTATTTTCTATTTCCTTTATTCCTAAAACTTTTGTGACATGATATGAATTTCTACTGTTACCTCATATTGTGATGGTCTTTTTTACGTTCAAACTGCTACCACTACTTTCTTATACTCTCTCAATTTTAATAACAAAAACATAACTCAATTCGTACCATGTTTCTATGTGTTTTAATAAATTTTTTTTGTGAAATTTCTCTTTTCAAATTTTTCTCTCAAATCGTACAACAGCACCTGGTTCAGTACATGGACATCATCATCACACATCACTGCGCGAGCAATTACAATTTACAACTGCCATACCACAATCGACTGTTAATAACGCACCGGGCGCACCGCGTTCCATCTTCAACAGATTGGGTATAAGAAAACCATCGTTATTGAGCCTCAGCAGCCCCAATCCAGTACCTGGAGGGGGAGGGGCAGCAGCGCGTACATTTTCACTTGACGATCTGTTACGACCGCCTCCCCGACGTAAGATTAGGCTAAATTCAAAATTAAAAAACTAAACAGAAATAAACAAAAGCAAATTTCTAAAAATTCACTATTTGCAAAAATTCAAGAAAAAAACCTACAATCCAAAGAAATGCTTTAGCCAAACTTTTTCAAAAAACAAAAAAACCAAAAACTTTGGATAAACATTTGACCACTCCCGTTTAACATCCACTATCCACATTTGTTTCTCTGTTTCTCTAGTATAATTTCAATCCACACTCTATCAACGAATTCGAATTTATTTTTATACCCAAAGTCCTTTAAAAAACCAAAACCCTTAATTATATCTCTGTCGCTCTCTTTCTAACTCTAACTCTCCAACTATATCTCCTATGTTGTCTCAATGTGTGTGCGTGTGTGTGTGTGTGTGTGTGCGTATCTGTGTCTCTTTTTGTCATTCACTCTCTACCTCTTTGGCCTTTTTGTAACAACTAACCCTGTACAAGTTTTGACATTTTCATGGTGTTTTTTGTAAAAGAGATATAAAACTAGACACCATTTGACACCATACACCTCCTTACCTCCTCCCAGACAAATGTAATTTAAACAATTTTTTTACGCAAATTCTTGATGTTGTGCTCACACCAAATATTTCTATATATCAATAATATATTTTATGTAACCTCCACTTAAATATTGTACAATTAAAAACGCATCATTGCCCCTTTCTGCGGATAATATAGGGTTGTTAGGGGTTGTCATGGCCAGCTGTTAAAAACCCGATTCCAAACATTCATGAAATTTTTTGGCTATGGCCCAGAGAAATTCAGTCTTTTGCGAAGCAAAATAACAAAATGTTCGTCTTACACAACGCACAGTGGGATAGAAATGAAAAAAACTAGTTAAAAATATGACGTATGCAAACGGGTAGAGATATCACTTTGAAATTTGGTATGGTTAGAGCTGAGGTAGCGAAATCATGTGCAAAATTTCAAGGCCCTAAGTTGTCTAGGCTCCTTTAGCTGGTCACTTCAGTATTTCGATTTTGAGTCTGATAACGAATTTGTTGGGTCTGCCAACTCATCGTCTGTGGTCCGAATTTGCTCGATAGTGTTCAAAAATCCCCACAAAAAAGTCCGCCTGACGTCTAAAATATCTCCACTGGGTTCGGGTCCAAATCTACCGATTGGACCATACTTCGCACAAATGTTGGAAGTGATGCCAAAACACCCCACAGAAAATTTCAGCCAACTCGGGTGAGAATTGCGCCCTCTAGAGGCTCAAGAAGTCAAGACCCAAGATCGGTTTATATGGCAGCTATATCAATACATGGCCCGATTTGGCCCATTTACAATCCCAACCGACCTACACTAATAGAAAGTATTTGTGCAAATTTCAAGCGGCTAGCTCTACTCCTTCAAAAGTAAGCGTGCTTTCGACAGACAGACGGATGAACGGACAGATGGACAGACATGGCTAATTCGACTTGTCATAAATGTAAATGTCACGGCGATCAGGACTATATATATACTCTATGGGGTCTTAGACGCATATTTCGAGGTGTTACAAACAGAATGACCAAACCATTCTCTAACCATTCCAAATTTCAAAGTGATATCTCTACCCGTTCACACACGTCATATATTTTTATACCCTCCACCATAGGATGGGGGTATACCTATGGTGGAGGGTATAAAAATATATGAAGTGTGTGAACGGGTAGAGATATCACTTTGAAATTTGGAATGGTTAGAGCTGAGGTAGCGAAATCATGCGCAAACTTCAAGGCCCTAGGTTGTTCAGGCCCCTTCTGGCAGGCCCCTAAAGCTGGCCACCTCGGTATGTTGAAAATTTGTTGGGTCTACCAACTCATCGTTTGTGGTCCGATTTTGCTTAATTTTGATTGAGATCTGGTTCGTATTTTGCAATTTACGAGAGCATTGGTGGTTTCATTTTCATTTTTATCCATGATTTGGGTTCGTGACAAAATTAGCAACGACTTTGACGCAAAAAATTTCAACATCTGATTATTCAGTTAAAGTTATACAGTTTGGAAGTCAAAAATGTGAAAAATGTTTTTTTTTTTTTTTTTTGTTTTTGTCAAAATAGGATTTTCATTGATTAGTCTTTAGTGAAAAACTTGCTTTAATACCTTAATTTTTCTTCTTTTTTGTGAAGAAGACATATTGTAGATGGATGGATTTGAATAGGATATGCCAACTTAAACGGGTGCCATAGGTACTTCAAAATAGGCAATTTTTTATTACAACATGAGAAAAACCCCTCGAGTTCCAAAATTCCAAAGCCCATATCCCCCATTTGGCTTAATGTTTTTATACCCTACACCACTACTGTGGTACAGGGTATTATAAGTTAGTGAATTTGTTAGTAGCACCCAGAAGGAAGAGAGCTAGCCCCATTATTAAGCATACCGATCGACTCAGAAGCACTTTCTGATTGGACTTAGCTATGTCTGTCTGTCTGTCCATGCTAATTTGGGTACAAATTACAGGTCGCAATTTTCACCCGATCGTCTTAAAATTTGGTGCAGGCATATTTTTCGGCATAGAGAGGAAAACCATTGAAATTGGCAAAAATCGATTCAGATTTGAATATAGCTCCCATATATATGTTTGTCCGATTTTGAGTAATAATGCAATAAGATGGTCATTTGTACACCGATTCTCACGAATTTTGGCAAGAAGGATTTTCTTATGACTCTCGACATTATTGGTGAATTTCATGGAAATCGGTTCGGATTAAGATATAGCTCTCATATATATATATCGCCCGATTTCAGCTTCTAGAGCCACTCTAAGCGCATTTATTGACCAATCTCGCCAAAACTTTGTACAACGCTTTCCTTGACGACTACCACAATATCTGAGAAGTTTGCACGAAATCGGTTAAGATTTAGATATAACTCCCATATATATGTTCGTCCGATATTCAGAAATATTACAATAAAGTGCTGATTTGTTAACCGATTCTCTCGAAATCTGGTAGGAAGGATTTTCTTAAGACTCTTGACATTTCTGGTGGATTTCGTAGAAATCGGTTCAGATTTAGATATAGCTCTCATATATACATATCGTCCGATTTTCATTTCTAGAGCCACTGCAAGCGCATTTATTGACCAATCTCGCCAAAACTTTGTACAACGCTTTCCTCGACGACTACCACAATATCTGAGAAGTTTGCTTGAAATCGGTTCAGATTTAGATATAGCTGCTTCATTCGATTCTCAGAAATATTGCAATAAAGTGCTCATTTATCAACCGATTCTCTCGAAATTTGGCAGGAAGGATTTTCTTATGACTCTCGACTCTTTTAGTTAATATCATAGAAATCGGCAGAGATTTAGATATAGCTATCATATATGCATCCTTAACCCCCACCCAACAAAAGCACGGATGTACTTAGGCCGGAGCTTAGTGTGCCCCCGTCAGATTCATCCAGTTGCTTCAACAAATTTCTGGAGACCTACCAGATATACGCTCGCAAGTTCACCCAGTTCACAAAAGAAACGGCTCGCCGGAAAAGAGAACCTACGTACCTGCAAACCCGGATATGAATACAGCTCAATAATCTCCTCTTCATCCTCATGGAGGAAACTTCCAGTGCCCGGTTATAACCCCTGTTAAGGTACTCAT
Source organism: Stomoxys calcitrans (assembly GCF_963082655.1). Lineage (NCBI taxonomy): Eukaryota > Metazoa > Arthropoda > Insecta > Diptera > Muscidae > Stomoxys > Stomoxys calcitrans. The sequence goes on from NC_081555.1 coordinate 36,152,399, forward strand.
CGACCTCTTATCGAACGCCAGCATTTCCCTCATCCTCCTCCGGTTGATGACAGGCCGGAGCGCCTTAACAGTCCGGCAACTATCCACAGAGTCTCATCTCTCCACCGACGACGCCCTGGCCATACCCTCTAATGTGTTCAGTAGCTCGACAAATGGCACGTAGTTAATACCGGTGACTGGTCCGCCCGGCACAGACGAATCCCTCCTGGGGTACTCGCCCGCCTTCTCATTTCCTGGAATGCCCTCATGTCCCAGGAACCCATGGCAGCGTCACATCGTGGAGCCGGAGCCTATCCAGGGACTCCAAATAATCCGCCATGCATCTCGACCTCACCATCCTCGACCCCAAGGCCTTGAGAGCGCCATACTGTGCACATAAATTCGAAGGCTGTAAATCCCTTACCAGAATTTCCCTTGCGACCACTGAAATGGCACAGTTCTCTGCCTGAAAGACTATACACTCGACCGGCAGTCTCAGAGACATACCGATATTGTGTGCTTCAGAGTAGACCCCCAATCCCTGACTCCATCTTGGAGCCATCGGTGAAGATTGAGGTCTCATCCTCCTCAAGTACAGGTTCATTCAGCCCTTCATTCATCTCTCCCAGGAAAACGAATGAGGACGGCCCTAACTCCTGCCGCCACTGTTGCCGGGTAGTCGGAGATCCTCCTCAGTCTACCCTCCGCACCCATAACACCCAAAATCGAACTATAACACAACCGTCCTCTTCAGCATACCGACCTCCCTCAGCTTTAGCGCGATCTTGGCGGCGCAACTCCCAATATAGACCTCAATGGGCTGCATATCCATCATTGCCTCCAGGCCTGCCAGCAGTGCGGATCACAGTGCCCTTGTGACCCCGACGCAGGCCAGTCTCTGGACCTTAACGAACTCCCTCGCACGTGTGCTCTTCTCTACGACCTTTCACCATATCAGTGCTCCATAGGTCTGAACTGGTCTCAAGATGGCCGTATACATCCAATAAACCATGATGGGGGTTACCCCCGACTTCTTAAAGAACATCCTATTGCAGGAGTAAAAAGCGCGCAATACCTAACGGCTTCTCTCCTCGGTGTTCCTCCGAATCGAGGACTATGTCTAGGTACTTTGCCTTCGACAGCCGCAGAATGATCCCGTCCAAGGATTTGAGTCTGAACTCCTTATATATAAGCGTGAAGAGCACCAGGTTCGTCTTCCCTGGGTTGGTCTTCAACCCATTTCTGGTAGCCCATCGCGATAACCCTCTCAATGACCCTTTCATGATCTCGCGTCAGGTCCGGCCGACTTGAATGGCCGGATAGTCCGGAACGCCGACGCTATCTTCTCCTCGTCAACGATGTCCCTGATGAGGTCATCCGTTAACGCCATTTGTGTAGGTATTGCTAAGTTAGGTCGGCGAAAATCATATGGGGGGATCCAGATCGCGAGAAGGCGAGGCTTATTACTGAAAGGAAGTAAGATGGAGGCCAGTATAGCTTTTGGTATCATAACGGCATATATAGGACTTCAAGCTCACTTATACACAATCGGTGCAGCAAGTGATGGCATGTGTAGGGTACATGGGAAAGATGATGAGATGTTGGAGCATTTCCTCTATCATTGTCCCGCTTTCGCGGCTTAAAGAACCGGGACATAGGACATAGGTGGGGACACAATACCAGTTATGAACCAACTTAGGGGCGTGAAACTTCTAATTTAAAATTTTCTTTTTCGAGTGTACTGGCTTAAATGTATGTCCACAGTGGCATGGGGCGGTTTAATATCCGCACCTTCTATTCAACATAAACTATTCTAACCGAAGGCCCCCCCAATATCCAAGAAAGGCACCAAAGTGTACACCTTCTGTCGGCCGTTTCAACCGACCTACCTTTGAAGTATGAGTGTTGTACCCCAATAATGGTTTCCGTCGTCAGTACGCCTCTCACCTTCAGGTCAATCAGTTTTTCCAGTGTTTTCAGCACAAACTTGACAGACTAATACGCCTATAATCCTTCGTCGTACTGTGGTTTATGCTCCCCGGCTTGGGTATAAAAACCACCATCCAGATAGCTATAAAAAGCCCAACAACTTCCGAACTTTCACATCCGAACTTTCACATCTTCAGTCTATCAGCATGTTTTCCGATTGAACAGTTCACTGCCATGACGGACACAAAGACTGAGACATCTGTTCTAGCCAATGACAGCATAGCGGTAGACCTCTACAAGTCTGTCAACATGATTTCCGATTAGACAGCGACTTGTCATGACGGACACAATGATTGAGACGTCTGTCTTCTAGTCACTAACAGTAAAGCGAGAGACCTCTTCAAGTCTAATTTAGGCCACATAGTTTTGGAATGCTCACAGCCCCCTCTTTGTGACCATCTATCCGTTGCCTTTTAGGCCTGATCCTGAAAACTTAGCCAACATGTCGCTAGAGGCATACCCACAGATTCTAGTATACCTGGAATGTTTACGGTAGTTTCTAGTCTCGCAAGCTCGTCCGCTTTACAATTCCCCGGGATATCTATGTGAATTTTGAATTGTTCAGCCACCTCATTGAGAGATCTCCGACAGTCGAGGACAGTTTTCGAGTTCCGAAATACGTTCCCAGGGATTTGATGGTTGCCTGGCTGTCTAATAAGGTATTTATACCAGTTGTCGTTATGACATGGTACTGGATGTACCACTGTCCCTATGGCACACCGGGTCAGGTAGGGTGTAATCTAGACTGCCTAGAACGTCGGACAGTATATCAAGGTTAACAAGCCGCCACATGACCAAAGATAAAGCTCCCTTAGCCTCACGGTAGTGGTGGCAGCAATTTGCTACCCACAATGTCCAGAGGCATTAGATGTAGCACTAAACTCAGTGCATCAGATGGTGCCGTCCTCAGTGTGGCTGTAATGCACAAACAAACCATCCTTTGGATTCGGTTGAGTATTGAACAGCAGGTGGGCTTTTGAAGAGCCGTTCACCAAACCACAACACCATATGGTATTATAGGTCTGACAACTGCAGTATATACCCAATGCATAACGTGCGGTCTAAACTTCCAACTTTTGCCTATGGCTCTCTTGCAGGTGTATAGGGTAAGAGTTGCCCTTCTTGCCCTTTCCAAAATGTTAGATTTGAGGTTCAATTTCCTGTTCAGCAAAACACCCAGGCATTTTGCGCTTTCTGTAAATGGAACATTCTCTCCTCCCAAAGAGACGAGTGCCACTGTAGGTAACTTATATCTCCTGCTGAAAAGAACTACTTCTGTCTTGCTCGGATATACGCCTAGACCACTTTCGGTAGCCAACTTAGCTGCTGCGCATAGAGTTTCCTGAAGTATATCTCTTAGAGTGCTGGGAAATTTTACCCTAACCGCGATAGCCATGTCATCAGCGTACACGACCACTTTTACACCTTTTTCTGTCAGAGATAACGATATATTTTTAAAGACTCCATTTCAAAGTAAAGGAGACAGTACACCTCTTTGAGGTGTTCCTCTACTGACCCATCTTTTTAGATCCACAGATTCCAAGCCTGCCGTAATGTATCTTTTAGTAAGCAAGTTATTAATAAACTAACTTACGAAAGAAACGGAGTCGAAACTTCTAATCGCCCAAAGGATTTTCGGCTCAGACACAATTTCCTTAATGGCCTCCGACGAATTTCATACCAGTGACAACCTTTTTTGGCGCCATGTTGTCCGCTGCAGAATTTCCCGGAAAATGTGTATCAAGGAGTATTTCTAGTGTTTCCTCACTGGACATTATCCAAACGTTTTCTGACTTCTGAATATACCCCACCATAATAGGTCTCGAGGACAGAATCTTCCTTAGCCTAGAGGTCTAAGATATATACACCAGGGAGCTACAGAATTCCACCCAGGATTTGTTCTGCCCCGCTCTTAGCTCGCCCTTATATTTTCTTAGCTCAGCCTTATAGAAGTCCCAATCGTTTGATACACTTGTGGCTTTTGCTCTGTTGAAGAGTTTTCTGCAGTCCTTCCTTAGACCAACCAGCTCTGCAGTCCCCTTGGCTTGGGAATAGGAGATGCTGACACAAGCGAATCATTCAGGGCTTTCGTGATCCGCTTGCCCATTACGTCTATATCCTGCACAGGTTCCACTTCCTTTTCTGGTCTAGAAGGGATAGACGTGCAGAATTTGTGACGAAATTTATGCCAATCCGCCTTTCTTTTGTTTAGCCCATGGACCACTACTTCAGTATTTTCTCCAAGACTGAAACTAATATAACGATGATCAGAGAAGCTGTGGTCATCCAACACTTCCCAGTCGCATATTCTTGCGCTTATATCTTCCGATACAAAGGTAATATCCAGTATATCCTGTCTGTTCCTGGTAATAAAGGTCGGTTTATCCCCTTTATTACAAATCGGCAGATCGCCACTTATAATATATTCGATAAGCAGTCACCCCTTTCGTTGACATCCGAACCATCACCCCATATCTGGTGATGTGCATTAGCATCACTTCGTACAAACATTTTGACTACTCTTTGCAAAAATACAGGCTATGCGTCTCTTATTCCCTGTACCATTGAGTAGTTTAAATCCCCATTCCTTCACGCACCCATAGTGCCTGGATAAGAACAACGTCAAATCCCCCTGCCATCAGGGAGACTTTTAGTGGAGATTTTTCTGCAGAAACCGGACCATAATCAGGATTCGGAACTTCCACCACTGTTGCGTTAGCCTCCTGTTCTGATTCCTCACAAGATTCGTTAGATTTGGTCAAGATGAACTTCCGTACGCATCCAGGGGCAGGTGAGAAAGCAGTGGAACCACTCTTCCTCAGGACACGGGACACTTGCGGTGTGGTGGACAATTCCTCCTTAGATGCTTCACTAACCGCTGCTGTGGAAGTACTTTTTGAGTTCCATGCTTCCCCGCCGGCGCACACCTTGAGGCCAGTCCAACCGAATGATCCACCCACCCAGGGCTTGTGGGGTCCCATTTCGATGCCTTCGACTCCTGTCTTGATTGTGGCAGGGTGATTTTCAGTCTCCTGCAATCCGCTAGACCTTAGCGATGTCATCGATAGTTCCTCACGGCGTTGCTCAACAATAACTGTTGAGTCGTCTCCTGATTCCCCAGCCCCTCCGCTTCTATAGACCATCAATTTCAACTTGTTGAATCCGTAGGATCAACCTCTTCAGACTTGTTGAGGTCTGCGAGACAGCCGAAGTCTAGTACGAATACTGCGTGTCTTCGATCACCATCCGCCTCATCTAATCTACCAATCTTCGACCGACTGGAAGATTGATCGTTGAAAGATTGAGATTACATTCCCTTAGTCTTCCAAGTATGGATTCAGGAATCCATACTTGAATCCTTGGTATCCAAGCATGCGCCATTGGTCGAGAAGGAATATCTTTCTTCTTGACTAAATCTAATGTTGCACCAGACCAGATCCTTCCAATCTTTTATAGCGCACAGCGATACATTTCAATTGAGCGTTGATCCCCGAAGGCAACAACACCAGCCTCTATCGTCACAAAGGAGGAGGAGACCCAGAAAATTCCGCAAGAATCGGAGTATACTGATGACTGTCCATTGACTATCCTACTCCAATTATTCCTAGATATGCAGCCATGTCCTTCTCCCTTGCCGACAACTTAGACTACCAAACTGTCCCTAGCGACTTTAGCAAGGGTTCATGGACCCGTCTTACTATTATTCGCCCTACTTCTTTGAGGCATGGGATGCCCTCTTGGTTACCGGAGACTTTTGGCTGACTGCGGTGCAGTTTCCGAATCTAGACGTATAGTCTTTGGAGTGGCCTGTACAGCGAATCGCCGAGCCCAATTTAGGGAGTCTCTTACCCTACAAGTGAGAGTCTTAGGATCATTCGCCCCAAGCCTCTCAATAAAGTTGAGAGCGATATGCCTTCTATTATACCAAACTCTTAAAAAGCGCATTGGTTTGCCGGGGAATGCCGATGTCCTAGGCAAATTATGGGCATGCGAAGATAGAATAGGTTCGGCATTGTCCTTGAGACTCAAACCAGGTGTCTTCTTCAAAAGCCACTGCTGACCAGTTGTCTGTCGGATAGTGGAGCCTGGAGCAGCCGCTCCACCAGTCGAGGTTTCAGTTGCAGACAACATGCTACGACCTGATACCATCACCCCAGCTGTTGAGTCTTTGGAGTCCATTCTAAGCATACTCCCGGGCTCTAGATCTGCTGTTCCACTGGAAACAGACGTCAACCGCCTAATGGATGATAATATCGTAATTATCCTTGAGTGACTTTAATTTTTCTTCCAAAAATAATGACCTATTACGAGTTACAAAAAATACTTGCGGAGCATAATAAATAAAAACGTCCGCTCTCCCCAACGGGCCAAACAAAAATTCAGCAAGTTTACTAAAAAACGCCAATTTTGAAACCATTTTTGCTCGAAAGGTGTATTTTGGGGATTTTTGTAAAAAAAAATCGGGCAGAGTTTATTTTAACTTAAGGAAAAACTACTAACATACCTTTGTTCGTTTTTTTGATTTTTAAGGATCATCCACCAAAAAAAATTTGGAAATCCGACCACAAACTTAAATTTGGCAGCCCCAACAACTTCTCGAAATACCAAGGTGACCAACTTTTGGGACCTGACAAAAGGCGTCCGCACAACCTAAGGCCTTGAAATTTTGCTCACGACCTCCCTAGCACCTCAGCTAGCTCTAACCGTTCTCACACGGCATATTTGTTTACTAGTTTTTTCTTTTCAATTTTTTCCCACTGCCTTGCGGTTAAAATAAGGAGCCGTAAGATAAACAGGGCTCATATGAGTTTTTATGTTTTATTTTCCTTCCCACGTGTATGGTCTGTTTTGAGACTTCTAGTGAAATTTGATGGAGAGCATTTCTTCTTAGGAGACAATTCGTCTAAAATGAAGTTTAATGTAACTTTCATGCACCGACTCGTAAAAAGTACGACATGAATTCCAGCAAAACTTAAAAAGTTCGTGTTTTTGCCAAAGGTAGATACAGCATTTTCAAAAATATTCCATCCGAAATTCTAGCCGAACAAATGCTAGAATCCCATTTAAAAGGAGGTTCTTTGTGAGAAGGGACTGAAAAAACCCCTTCAATAAGCCGCTTGAGTCTTAAAAAGTTCACAAAAATATTTTTTGCAGTGCTCTCCATAATACTCTCTATTACTATAATGCCAGGATTACCAGAAATCTTAAACTGAAAATTTCCGCAAAATTTTACATTTGACGCCAAAATCTTCAATAGAAGTCAACGGAACTTATTGAGTTCCTGTTCCATAGTCTATGAGACAGAAACATAAATTTTTTCTTTTTTATCCCCTGGGTGATTAACATTTCCTAAACTAAGACTTCGCTGGCTAATATTGACAAAAGAAACATCATTCCTCTCTTATATGTATTTTACTCTCCTCTCTCCAGTGCTTTATTCCCCTGTACAATTATATTTGTGACAACAACCAAAAACACCACAGTGCACCAGCAAATAACCCCGCTTGATTAAGTAGACCTCCCCCCAAAATACTCCCTGGCCACTAACACTGTTGAGATACTCGTATATATATATTTAAGGCAATCAACTATTGTATCAACAACATTTTTGCACCTAACCCTGTACAAATCAATAGAGCTTTGGCACTTGCTTAACGTATCCCAAAACTTGGTAGAAAACCCCATGTTATAACCGGCTACTACTTTTACCTCACACACAATATATACGTCCTATATATGGAAAAAAGAGAGTCCGTCTCCTGAAATTTTCCAAATTGGCAAAAAGGAATATCGATATTAATAAGGTAAGGTAATGTTTATTTCATGTAGAAAGTAAGGATAGATGTTAAGGTAAAATTTCAGTGAAATCGGATAATAAATGCGTCTTTTATGGGGCCAAGACTTAAAATCAAGAGATCGGTCTATATGACAGCAAGACATCCAGCAAAGGATGTCGAAGGGCCAAACACAACCCAATGTCCCAAATTTCGCCGACATCGGACAATAAATTCCCCTTTTATGGGCCCAAAACCCTAAATCGAGAGATCGGTCTATATGGCAGCTATATCCAAATCTGGACCGATTTGGGCCGAGTTGCAGAAAAATGTCGAAGAGCCTAACACAACTCACTGTCCCGAATTTGAACGAAATCGGACAATAAATGCGTCTTTTATTGACCGAAAACCGTAAGTCGAGAGATCGGTCTATATGTCAGCTATATTCAAAACTGGACCGATCTAGACCAAATTGAAAAAGGATGTCGAAGGGCCAAACACAACTCACTGTCCCAAATTTCGACGACATCGGATAATAAATGCACCTTTTATGGGCCCAAAACCTTAAATCGAGAAACCGGTCTATATGACAGCTATATCCAAATCTGGACCGATCTGGGCCGAATTGAAGAAGAATATCGAAGTGATTAACACAACTCACTGTCCCAAATTTCAGCAAAATTGGATAAAAAATGTGGCTTTTATAGGCCCAAGACCCTAAATCGGCGGATCGGTTTATATGGCAGCTATATCCAAATCTGGACGGATCTGGGCCAAATTGAAGAAGGATGTTGAAGGGCCTAAAACAACTCACTGTCCCAAATTTCTGCAAAATCGTATAATAAATGTGGCTTTTATAGGCCTAAGACCCAAAATCGGCGAATAGGTCTATATAACAGCTATATCCAAATCTGGACCGATCTGGGCCAAATTAAAGACGGATGTCGAAGGGTCCAATACAACTCACCATCCCAAATTTTGGCAAAATCAGACAAAAAATTCACCTTTTATGGGCGAAAGACCTTAAATCGAAAGAACGGTCTATATGGCAGCTATATCCAAATCTGGAGCGATCTGTGCCATATTGCAGAAACATATCAAAGGGCTGAACCCAAGTCACTGTTTCAAATTTCCTCGACATCGGAAAATGAATGCCCCTTCTATGGCCCCAAAACCTTAAATCGAGAGATCGGGCTATATGACAGCTATGTCCAAATCTGGGCCGATTTAGGCCAAGTTGCAGAAAAATGTCGAAGAGCCTTACCTAACTCACTGTCTCAAATTTCGGCGACATCGGACAATAAATGCGTCTTTTATGGCCCCAAAACCTTAAATCGAGAGATCGGTCTACATGGCAGCTATATTCAAATCCGAACCGATCTAGACTAAATTAAAGAAGGTTATCGAAGACCTTAACACAACTCACTGTCCCAAATTTCGGCGACAATAATATATGAGTACCAGCCGAACCGGGCACGCTCCGCTGCGCCTTCTTTAACTCTCTAATATCTTTTTAGGGTGGGCACACTTCGCCCTGAATGGGCCATTGTAGCCTATGACGCTGAACGCGTTCGAATCCTGGCGAGAATATCGGACAAAGCGGTGTTTATCTCCCCTTAATGTTGGCGACATTTCCGAGGCACAATGCCACGCAAGGTCATTTAAAAAATTATCCGCAAAGAATTGTCGCACTGTAGGATGTCGTTCGGACTCGGCTATAAAAAAGGGTCCCTGGCCATTGAGTTTGAATTCGAATCGGAAAGCACTCATTAATGTGTGAAAATTTGCTTCTTCTCGGTTCCTGGTGGTAATGTTCTTCCTTAGGGTAATGCTCTCATTAGAGGAGGGATGGCAACTCAGACATTTTGATTCAAATGTGGATATCAAATTCGTGCTGCACTTCCAAATTCCTTTAATCTGAGCCCCATATTTCCATGGCCGGTAAATATAAAACGTTTGGAGGGTGTTTTGGGGTTGGGGCGGCCACCGGCACTTTGCACTGAAATTAGATATCAAATTCGTTCTTTATTCTCAACGGAAATGAAGTTCAGTTTAGGGGGGGGCTTTAGGGCGTACCTCAAAACACTTGGCTCCAAAATTGGATATTAAATTCGTTTTCTACTCTCAAATACCTTTCACTTGAGTCCCATATTGTCACAATGGGTCAAATAACCCATTTGACGTATCTTTAGGAGGAAAAGCGTCTAGGTGGCACTTGAACGCAAATTCTAATGTCATATTCGTAATCTACTCCCCAATACCTTTCATTTGAGTGTCATATAGTCATGATAGGCTAATATGCCCATTTGGGTGGTATTTGGGGATGGGCGACCTCCCATTACTTGGACCTAATGTTTTATGCCATATTTATAATCTACTACCTAATACCTTTCGTTTGAGTCCCATATTGACATGAACTTTGAATATATCTGCTTGGAGTAGTTTTGGTGTTGGGAGGGCCCGCTGGGTACTTGGACCCAAATTTTAATACCATATTTGTTTTCTGGTCTCCAATACTTTTCATTTGATACCCCTATTGTGCCCATAGTACCACTTTCGGATATGGGTGGCGTTTTAAGGGTAAGAGGGAGGGTCCGCCTCCACCCGATATAGCCTATGTTTCCTTCCAGACAAACGTACACAATCTATGAAAGTTTTTAAGAAAATCGTTTCAGCCAAGTATCATATAGTCATAATGGGTCTAATTGCGTTTATGAGGGGTGGTGGGACCCCCTATACTTTGATCTGATTTTGTATGCCAGATCCGAAATCTACTCCGGAATTCATTTGAGCCCCATATTGAAATGAACGTCCAATATGTCAGTTTGGGTGAGTTTTTGGGGTTGGGGCGGCCCGATGGGTACTTCGACTCAAACTTTAATACCATATTCGTATTCTACTCTCTAATACCTTTCATTTGATACCTATATTGTCCCGATCGGTCTACTTTTGATTTTTGGTTATTATTTTGACATAAGAGGAAGGGTTCGTCCCCCTTCCGATACCGAAAAATTACATAGCCTATGTTTCCTTCCAAACCAACCTACACAACATGCGAAAATTTCGAGAAAATCGGTTCTGCCGTTTTGCAGTCTATACAGAAAAAACAAACCGAGTCCCATATATCCGAGATTGGCTAATGTGCCCATTTTGGGCGTTTTTGTTTGGGTGGGATGACCCCATACACTTCACCATGAATTTGTATGCCAGATTCGTTATCTACTCCCGCATACTTTTCATTTGATACCCATATTGGTCGGTCCACTTTTGATTTTGGGTGGTGTTTTGGAGTAACGGTGGAGGGTCCGCCCCCTTCAGTTATCAATAAATTATAAAGCCTATTCCTACTTTCTGACCATATTCGTAATATACTCCCGAATACCTTTCATTTGAGTCCCATATTGTCGTGATTGTCAAATAAACCTATTTTAAGGGGTTTTGGGACTGGGTTGGCCCCCTAGGTACTTGGACCCAACTTTTTGAAATTATTATGAAAATCGTACTCTATTCTTGAATTCCTTTCATTTGAGCCCCATATTGCCTCGATCGTTCCACTTTTATTTTTGGGTAGTACCTTCGGGGTAAGGGGGAGAGTCCGCCTCCCTTCTGATATCACAAAATTATATAGCCTATGTTTCCTTCCAGACCAACCTACACAACATCGTGCTCTTCTCTCAAATACCAGTTATTGAAACCTCATATTGTCATAGCTTTAAGGGGGAGTTTACACGATGAGGCGTCCCCCAAACACATGGTCCCAAAATAGGTTATCCAATTCGTTTTCTAATCTCAAATACCTTTCATTTGAGCCACATATTGGCATGGTCGAAAAATTTTTACCCTTTGGGGGGTGTTTTGGTCCTACATTTGGATATCAAATTCGTATACTACTCCCAAATACCTTTATTTGAGCCCCATATTGCGTTGATCAGTAAAACATTAGTTGTTTGTGGGGTATTTTGGGAAAGGGGTACCCCCCGCAGAAAATTGGTCACAAAATTGGGTATAAATTCTTGCTCTAGCCCCCAATACCTTGTATTCTAGCTCCACATTGACATGGTCGGTTAATACGCCCGATTTAGGGGTGTTTTGGGGATTGGGATGGTCCCCCAAAACACTAAGCCCTGAAAATATATCAGCAACGTGCTCTATTCTCATATATCTATATATCATTTATTTGAACCCCATATTGCTATTGGCCTCAAAATTGGATATCAAATTCGTTTGCTAATCTCATTTAAACTCCTTATTGCAAAAGTCAGCAAATATGTCCGGATTGGGGTATCAGCCCTAAAAACTATGAACATCGAGCTCCACTCTCTTTTAGACCCAAATTGTTTTGGTGAGTAAATACATCCTATTTGGGGGTTGTTATGGTGGTGGGACGTCCCCTAGACAGTTGGTCCCTAATGTTGATATCAGATACGTGGTCTACCCCCAAATGCTTTTAATTTGAGCCGCATATTTCCATAGTTGGCAAACATTACCGGCTTGGGGGTTGTTTTAAGGTATGGGCGGCCACTCAGTGAGTTGTCCTTGAAAATATTAGGTTGCCCAAAAAGTAATTGCGGATTTTTTAAAAGAAAGTAAATGCATTTTTAAAAAAACTTTGAATGAACTTTAATCAAATACACTTTTTTTTCACGTTTTTTCTAAAGCAAGCTAAAAGTCACAGCTGATAACTGACAAAAGAAAAAATGCAATTACAGAGTCACAAGCTGTGAAAAAATTTGTCAACGCCGACTATATGAAAAATCCGCATTACTTTTTGGGCAACCCAATATATATCGGATTCGTGTTCTACTCTTAAAACCCTCTTATTTGAGCTTCATATTGCAAAAGTCAGCAAATACTTACTATTTGGGTGGTGTTGTGGGGGTAGGGTGGCCCTGTAGACACTTTTCCCAAAGACCTTTCATTTGAGCCCCATATGGCTATGTTCGTAAATTTGTCCCCTATGGGGAATGTTTTTGGGGAGAGGCGGCCCCCCAAACACTTGGTCCTATATTTGGATATCAGATACTAATTCTACACTCAAATACCTTTTAATTTAGCCCATATTCCCATGGTCAGTAAAAAAGTCCTGTTTCGGGGATGTTTTGGGGAAGGGGTCCACCATCCACCCCCCCCCCCCCGGAAACGAGGTCCCACATTTGGATATCAGATTCGTATTCTACTCGCAAATACCTTTCTATTGAGTTCCATATTGCTATGATCTGAATATGTCCGATTTAGGGGTGTTTTGGGGGTTGGGTGGTGTTGTGGGGGTGGGATGGCCCCATAGACAATTTTCCCGAATATTGATATCAGATTTGTGATTTACTCCCAAATACCTTTCATTGGAGACCCATGTTGCTATGGTCGTAAATGTGTCCCCTTTGCGGGAGGTTTTTGGGGAGAGGCGGCCCCCCAAACACTTGGTCTCATATTTCGATATCAGATTCGAATTCTACACTGAAAACCATTTAATTTGAGCCCCATATTCCCATGGTCAGTAAATAAGTCCTATTTGTGGGGTATTTTGGGGAGGGAGTGGACCCCCAGAAACGTGGTCTCACATTTGGATATCAGATTCGTACTCTACTCGCAAATACCTTTCATTTGAGTCCCATATTGCCATGGTCGGTAAATATGTCCGATTTAGGGGTGTTTTGTGGCTTGTGTTGGTCTCCCTAGCGCTTGGTCCGACAATTGGATATCAGATACGTTTTTTTATCCTAAATACCTTTTATTTGAGTCCCATATTCCCGTGATTGGTCTAAATATACATTTGGTAGGTTTTAGGATGGGGCGCCTCCCTCCCCCTAGGTATCCCATCCGAAATTTGGATACCAAAATTTTTTTTTTAGTGTACTATATGAGAGCACACAAAATTTCGCGTAAATCGCACCACCCATCTCCAAGATCTGGCGTTTCTGAAAATTAGGGTAAGGGGGAGGGTCCGCTCCCCCTTCAGATATCAAAAAATGTAATATCCTATTTTCACCACGCGATCATTAGGCACCATATGTGAAATATCAAGAAAATCGATTCAGCCGTTTCTGAGTCTATAAGGAACACACAAACAAACAAATAAACACAAATTGATTTTTATATATAAAATATCAACAAATTTCATTGAAATAAGTAAATATAAGGTTTTGATATTAAACAACAAGTAAGGTCCCCAACATGAACCAATTTCCTGTATTTTTTGCATTCTCCATGAAATAAACACTACCCACCAACCCAAAACAATATCGACAATTCCTAAATTTTTAAACATTTTTGTTTTACAATGGACTCTTAGCTGCGAGTATTACAAACTTTCCCCCTTACCCACAAAAACATGTATAAAGAAAATGTATAAAATTTTACAACATTTTTTGAAAACTATAGAGTATTGCTTTTTCCCTCCCCGAGTTACATATTAGACAAATAAAGCATTTTGTAAATAGAAAAGAAATAATACCCAAAAAGAAACAAAGAAATATTTTTATTAACAAATTTTTGCTTCAACATGCACATGAATAATAAACAATTCAAGCAAAGTTTAAAAAAAAAAAAAACATTTTGAAGAAAGAGAATATTTTATGAAAACTAACAAAACAGAAGAAAAAAAAACACAAAAATATTTTCAATAAATTTAATAATTAATGGACTTTATCTTATTTTGAAATGAATCTATACAACAACAAATACTAAGTAAAATGTTTACGGAATACTTTTGTGGCTGCTGGTGGGCGATTTTAAACTTTAATATACAAAACCAAAAACAAAAAACTAACAAAATTTTTATCGTATTGTATTATGAATATGTGTCAGTGTGTGTTATGTTGTCTAACTACATATGTATCTGTGTTATTGAATGTGTATGCAATTGGAATATATTTTTCTTTTTTATTTTTTATTTTTTAATTATTAATTTGGCATGTTGAATTTGTTGATTTTTTTCAAAGTTTTTTTTGTAGGCATGTTTGTAGAGCAAATATTTATTGCAAATGGTTTAAAATAGTTCATAAGAGGAATGCTTTAGTGTTGATGTTGTTGTATGACATATTCCGTAAAAGGTTTGTTGTAGAAACAGCAGATTATATCGTTTATCTTAAAGTAAACTTTTATGGAAGTTTTAGCCAAGAGTTAAACACATCAAAACGAAACACTGTTGCCAAAATTATGAGATCAAAGAGTTATTTGGTATGTATGGGTACGGAAAAAATATGCAATTTTCCACATTATAAGAACTTTTTGCATATGGAATCATTCTTTTTTTCTATTCAGAAATCTGCATAGTAATAAATGTCAAAAATATGTTTGAGATGAATATTTGATGAAATTCGAAAAGAGAAAACCATAGCATTTACTAAAAAAAAAAAAAAAATTAACAGAACCGTTCAACATTTCTTATTTCGCAATGGGAGACACGGAGACTATATTCTTGCAAACAATAGTCTAAATGTTTTTCTTCTTCCTTCACTAAGCACTGAAGATTCAGTAGTAACCAGCCTTACAATAAACAAGTCTCATTACTGGCTGGCTTCTCTACATATGACATGACAGGATTCAGAGATGCCGCCTTCAATCCTTAGTCGCTGGTTGAAGCCGCTTCTGTTGAAAAGATGAGCCTCATTGTAGGAAGTGATGCTAATGCACATCACCAGATACGGGGAAGTTCGGATGTCAATCGAATACATTATAAGTAGCAATCTGGCGATTTGTAATAAAAGGGATAAACCAACCTTTATTACCGGGAACATGGAGGAGATACTAGATATTATCTTTGTATCGGAAGATATAAGCGACTGGGATGTGTTGCATGACCACAGCTTCTCTGACCATCGTCATATTAGTATCAGGTTTGTAATAAAAGGGATTAACCGACCTTTATTACCGGGAACAGGGAGGAGATACTAGATATTACCTTTGTATCGGATGATATAAGCGACTGGAATGTGTTGGATGACCACAGCTTCTCTGATCATCCTTATATTAGTTTCAGCTTTTGAGAAAATACTGCAGAAGTGGTCCCTCGGCTAAACAGAAGAAAGGCCTATTGTAATAAGTTTCGGCACAAATTCTGCACGTCTATCCCTTCTAGACCAGAAAAGGAAGTGAAAACTACAGAGGATATAGAAATAATGGTTAAGCGGATCACAAAGGCCCCAAATGACTCGCTTGTGTCAGCATGTCCCAGTGCCAAGCCAAGGGGCAAACAGCGACCGCCATGGTGGACCCCATAGCTGATTGGTCTAAGGAAGAACTGCAGAAAACTCTTCAACAGAGCAAAAGCCACAAGAGTACCATACGACTGGGAAATCTAAAAGGCTGAGCTAAGACAATATATAAGGGCGAGCTGAGAAAGGCTCAGAACACATCCTGAGTAAATTCCGCTGCACTGTGGAGCATACATCTGAGGCCTCTAGGCTAAGGAAGATTCTGTCCTCGAGATCTACTACGGTGGGGTATATTCAGAAGTCAGAGAATGTAAGGACAATTTCTAGTGAGAAAACACTACACTAAATTGATTCACAATTCCCGGGAAATTCTCCAACGGACAACGTGGCGCCAGAAGAGTTTGTCACTGATATGCATTCGTCAATGGGGTATATTCAAAAGTCAGAGAATGTATGGTCAATGTCTACACGTTGATATACATTTGCCGGTAAATTCTCCAACGGACAACGTAGCGCCAGAGGAAATTATCACTGGTATGAATTTGTCAGAGGTTATTAGGAAAATAGTGTCTGAGCCGAAAATCCTTTGGGTGATAAGAAGTTTCGACTCCTTTAAGTCGCCAGGCCCTGATGATGTATCACCAGTTGAATTACAAGCTGTGTCTGATAGACTGATTCCCTGGCTTAGGGAGATATACTCTGCTGGTATTAGAATGTCATATATACCTGTGGGATGGAGGGACACGAAGGTCATTTTCATTCCGAAAGCAGGAAATCCTCCACACGAAGGCTAAAGACTTTGGTTTTATTAGTCAGTCATGCTTTGTGCTGAAGACTCTGGAGTGGTTGATAGAAACATATTTTAGGGCAAGGATCCCTAGAGATTGCCCGACGCAGCAGCAGCATGCATATAGTAAAAGCAAATCCACTGAAACAGCCTTTCACGACCTAGTCGGTTACGTAGAGGGTTCTCTCGCTATCAAGGAATATACAATGGTAGCATTTCTTGACATTGAAGGTGCTTTAAATAATGTAAAACCGACATCAATCATGAAGGAGTTGGAGTTTCTAGGCATCAACTCTATTATAAGATAGTTTATTAATAACTTACTTAAAGATGCATTACGGCAGTCTTGGGATCTGCGGTTCTTAAAAGAGGGGTCAGCAGAGGAACACCTCAAGGAGGTGTACTGTCTCCTCTACTTTGAAGTATAGCCATCGACAATTTAATATTGTCTCTGGAAGAAAAAGGTGTAAAAGTAGTCGCGTATGCTAACGACGTGGCAATTGCGATTAGGTGATAGTTTCCCCGCACTGTAGAGATATAATTCAGGAAGCTCTACCTGTAACAGCGAAGTGGGCTACCGAAAGTGGTCTAGGTATAAATCCATGCAAGACCGAAGTAGTTCTTTTCAGCAGGAGATACAAGTTTCCTACAGTGGCACCTGTCTGCTTGGGAGGAGAGAAAGTTCCATTTACAGAAAGTGCCAAATATTTGGGTGTTTTGCTGGACAGGAAATTAAACTTCAAATCCAACATTTTGGAAATGGAAAGAAGGGTAACTCTTGCCCCATACACCTGCAAGAGAGCCATTGGCAAAAGTTGGGGGTTTAGACCGCATGGCATGCATTGGGTATATACAGCAGTTGTCAGACCTATAATGCTATATGTTGTGGTGGTCTGGTGGACGGCGCTTCAATAGTCCACCTATTGCTCAATACTTAACCGGATCCAAAGGATGGCTTGTGTGTGCATCCCAGCCGCACTGAGGACGACACCACATGATGCACTGAATTTAATGCTACATCTAATGCCTCTGGAACTAGACGACCAGGTGGGTTTTGGGGTGTACTCTAAAGATCTAGAACTGGTCATATCGAGAAGGTTACCCGACCACTGCAGTGTGTATGAAGCGAAGATCCCTGCAATTAAAGAAGTGGCGGAATGGCTAAGATATAATGTCATACCTACGATTGGCATAAACTTCTTCTCTGACAGCCAGTCAGCCATCAAATCCCTGGAGAACGTATTTCGTTCAATCGTCCACAAACGATACAATCTCTGTGCTGTCTGGAGGGGATAGAGGTAGAGGTTAAATAGTGTCGAATATATCACCCCGCCTTGGGAAACTCCCTGTTTCACACTACGGTGCTTCGACTTTTTATCCCTAAATTCCACAAGTGACTGGCGACCACACAGATAATTCGCGACCCAGCGTTTAAGGCCTGGCTGGCCATGTTCTCTAATAGTTTGGCATGGCTGACTGTGTCAAATGCCTTCGATGGGTCCAGTGCCACAAAGACCGTCCTATCACATGGCGTGAGCTGATTGAAGCCACTGCAAATTTGTGCAA
Organism: Stomoxys calcitrans; assembly: GCF_963082655.1. Taxonomy (NCBI): domain Eukaryota; kingdom Metazoa; phylum Arthropoda; class Insecta; order Diptera; family Muscidae; genus Stomoxys; species Stomoxys calcitrans. The sequence continues at coordinate 36,170,647 of NC_081555.1, forward strand.
TGATGACATGCAAAGTTGTAGTTGTGCTATGCAGTCTTCGGATTCCATGTTGATGCTCGACGAATGGAAATTCTTCTACGAGGCTCGGGAGAGGTAATGACTTTACTACTGGTGAGAGAAGGGAGATCGGTCTGTAGAACTCCCCCAAACTCGGGTTCTTTCCAGGCTTCAGTAGCGGGATAACTCTGACCATTTTCCAGACATCGGGAAATATAAGCGTGTTCAAATACAGGTTGAGGACAGTGGTAAGGTACTTAACTCCAGGTAAATCCAGATTCTTCAGCGTCATTGTGTAGAGATTTCGTCGGAGCCCAGCGCCTTGAATGATCTGGCGCCACGGATGACATTCGTAACTTCGCCCTCGGTAATTTGTAATGGCTGTCCATAGGCTCGCAGATCACGTGTACGGCGAATGGCATTCTTCGTTGCCCTGTCACTTTCGGGATGCACAATAAATTGACGGTTGAACAGCCTGGCGCATTTCTTCGGATTAGTCACGGTTACGTAGCCAAAAATGACTGAGGGGTTCGGGGTATACCCTGATTGCTCAAGTTTTTTAAGACCATTTACAAGAGAGACTTTTCTCATAACAATAATTGCCGATTTTAGCAGTTAGTCAATGGTAACAGACATTATTTTTTAATCAAGACCGACCGTTGTGACGCCTGTTTGTAAAGAATCTTAGGTTACGTTAGAGTGTAAAGAGGGTGCCGATATTAATCTGCACCATGCCGCCAATACTCGAAAAAAAATCAACGACAGGAACTCCGTGCAATTTACTAATTATTTTCCATACCACAACCTTATGTCGGTTCATATCTGGTATTGTGTCTCCAACTAAGGGCCGAATTTTATTGACCGCGAAAACCGAGCAATGGCATAGGTTAGGTTGGAGAGGGTAATACCAAAACATTGTTTTGATATCACCTCAATCTTCTCTCCCTATCAGCCGCAAAGTTCACATTGAACTCTTACTCCTCTACCATACCATTTGAACGCCAGCAAGAAGTCCTTGAGTCTGACTGGTCTTATTCCTCTTAGATCCTCTAGTGTATCAAAGAAGAAAGATATAAGTACTTCTACTGCGACAAACTGGAACTTAAACGTCAGTGCTATGACACCAACGACAAATATCATCATTTCTGATGCCCACGCGTGTTAAATGTGTACTTCATCTTCTCCAAGAATAATAGTTCGCATATATTACGTTTCGATAGTTCATCCCAAAATTTTTTCGTCTGCTGACAACCTACCGCGTTATTCCAGCGATTCAACCATCTCTCCTTGTATCGCACCTCAAGCATACAGAAGAACTCGAGAGAGGGGGATACACGTCTGTTACCGACACCAACGGCAGATTCAGTGCAGTGAGGCAGGGGGCCTCACTAGCATATTCGCTTTCTCGTTTCCTGCTATGTCCTTATGCTCTGGCACCCAGCACATCCTTCATCACCCGTTATATAGCAGCTATATAGACCGATCTCCCTATATAAAGTTTTGAGGCAATTAATTGCTCATTTTTCATCCGATTTCGATGAAATGTGGCACATTGAGTCCCATTTCTACTCATTTACAACACGAAGCATTCCTCTTTTCCAAAGATGATAACTCACCATCCTGATAATGTGCATGTCAAATTTCATTTTCTTTAAGTTCCTTAGCAAAATGTAGTTATTTTTAAAATATTTGGACCTGGCTTAGCACCATAAAAACCTTAGACTGGCTAAATAGTTAAACCGTTATACCAACTAACTGCATTAGTTTGAAAAAAAAATCAGCATTTCTGTCCTATGTCTAACACAAGAATAGAAAACTAAAAACTCTTTTGAAAAAAACATTTTGTTTTAGTTTCTTCCTTTCAATGTTTAAAATATGATTTCGAAATTAAACAAATAACAAAATTAGATTTATTATGAAGAAAAACTTATTTATGAGACTATAAAAAATGCAATGGCCCATATATTCAATTGTCTGTTTGTTTTCTTTTATTTTTCTTTTCCATTCAAAACCAAAAACAGGTTCACCGTCACCTCGCAAGAAGCGCAACAATTCTACACCAGTCAAGAAAAATGCTGCCGAAAAGAAACAGATACTGCAACAGTTGGTTTCACCTGCTGCCCAGGCTGCCAAACCCAAAGTAAGTTTGGGCGAATTGATATCATTATCGGAGAATCGTTTGCTGGCCAGCACCATTGATTCGGAGAGTGATCAAAAGGAGACAACCTTCTCGGAAAACACAGGCTCTTTGACATCCGCAACAGTGGAACGCGCCATTAATGATCCCAAGCTGGAGAAGAAGGTTACCTTTGCCCGGCTGCTTAATAAAGTTTCTGCTGAAATGAGTTCAGGATCAGAGGTATTTAAAATCATTAACCATTTGTATAACCAAATTTGATGTGGAACCCCTAATATCAGAAAATGTAGTGATTTATTGTTCTTACCACATATGTTTGCTTCTTATAACCTATGCCACATAAAGACTTAACAAAAGGCCACAAGCCTAAACGAAAAAATTCTCGTTATTTATCTTCGGATGACTAAGATTACTGGTTACGATATTTATTAAAAAAATTTTATTTATTCTTTTGTTATTTTAATTTGTTCTGTATTTCTATAACCTGCATCAATAACGTTGTATGCCATTGGATTGTTAAAAGTTTTAATTGGGGTACTCTATGGCAATTTTTCGGCAATGATAAAAAATGCAACTAGCAAACAGTTTAAACAGAACTTCCCCACTGGAATTCATATCAACCTAGCTTTAATTATCTAGGGATCCATTAAGGCCATCGGTAGTTATTCCTCCATAGTATTTCTCTCTTATATTGGGGTCGTTCAACAGACAACACCAATTCTTACGGCTCACTATCTTCGATAAACCCTCTCGTACCTCCTTGATGATAGGATAAAATGTTTTGTTCTGACTGGGTCCCGTGTTCATAACTCCCCCAATGCTGTAACGAATCGGCATTAGAATGCGAACCAGTTTCCCAATCGTGTTAGGATTCGAACCAGTTGCCCAGTCGCGATTAAATGCGAACTAGTTTCCTAGTTGCGTTAAGATGCGAACAAATCGCATTAGGATGAGAAAGAGTCGTGTTGGATGCAAACGAATCAGCGTTAGGATGCGAACCAGTTTCCTAGTTGCGTCAGAATGCAAACGAATCAGCGTTAGGATGCGAACGAATCAGCGTTAGGATGCGAACTAGTTTCCCAGTTGCGTTAAGATGCGAACAAATCGCATTAGGATGAGAAAGAGTCGTGTTGGATGCAAACGAATCAGCGTTAGGATGCGGACCAGTTTCCTAGTTGCGTCAGAATGCAAACGAATCAGCGTTAGGATGCGAACGAATCAGCGTTAGGATGCGAACTAGTTTGGATGTGAACGAATCAGCGTAAGGATGCGAACCAGTTTTTCAGTCGAGTTGGGATGCGAACCAACTGCCCAATCACGTTAGTATGCGAACCAGTTGCTCAGTCGCGTTAGAATGCGAACCAACTGCCCAGACAAGTTGGGATGCGAACCAATGATCCACTCGGGTTACAATGCGAACTAGTTTCCTAGTTGCGTTAGGATGCGAACCACTTGCCAAGTCGCGTTAGGATATGAATTAGTTTCCTAGTCGCGTTAGGATGGGAACCAGTTGCCCAGTCGCGTTAGAATGTGAACTAGTTTCCTAGTCGCGTAAGAATGAAACGAATCGCAATAGGATGCGAACGAATTAGCGTTGGGATGCGAACCAGTTGCCCAGTCGCGCTTAAATGCGAACGAATCAGTGTAAGGATACGAACGAATCGGCGATAGGATGCGAACCAGTTGCCCAGTCACGTAAGGATGCGAACTAGTTTCCTATTCGCGTTAGAATGTGAACAAATCGCATTGGGATGCAAACTAGTTTTCTAATCGCGTTACTTATGGTACCAACGGATCCGTCAGTTAGGATGCGAACGAATTGCGTTTATCGGTGATGGAATGCTTGGGTATTCAAGGCTTTGCGGACCATGCCACACATCTAACTATGCTGTCTGCTCAGCCACTCATCACCAGACCTAGAAAACGTGACACGTGACATTAAGTAGCAGTTGCTATTGGGTTGCCCAAAAAGTAATTGCGGATTTTTTAAAAGAAAGTAAATGCATTTTTAATAAAACTTAGAATGAACTTTAATCAAATATACTTTTTTTACACTTTTTTTCTAAAGCAAGCTAAAAGTCACAGCTGATAACTGACAGAAGAAAGAATGCAATTACAGAGTCACACGCTGTGAAAAAATTTGACAACGCCGACTATATGAAAAATCCACAATTACTTTTTGGGCAACCCAATACATCAACCAAGTGAGAATTATATCCCACTGGTCTTGTCAAAGTAGACGTCGAATAATTTATTTTTTCTGTATTTCTATAACCTGCACCAATAACCTTGTATGCCAACCTTTGGCACAAGGACTTCTGTTCTTATTTCCAACATCACTGCCGAGTTTAATCCGAATCGGTCAATAAACTGATGTACCCCTCATTTAATTCGATTCCCAGATTTGACTTCTTGCACCCCTAGAAGCACAGAAGAAGAAAATTGGCACAAAAACTTCTCCTATGACTTCTTACATTCATGCCATGCAGGATTCCCCTCCGAAATAAACCAATCCACGGATTTGACGTCTTGAGTCCCGAAAAGCCACAGTCTCCATCCGATTTGGCTGAAACTTGGCACTTCCAACGCCCGTGCCAAGTACGATCCGAAACGGTTTTTATACCGATATAGCCCCCATATAATTTTATCCCCGGACTTGACTTCTTGAGTTCCTAAAAGCCGCAGTTTTCATCCGATTTGGCTGTAAGTGGACACAAGGACTTCTGTTACGACTTGCAATGACCGTGCTAAGTACGATCCGAAACGGTAAGGTCCAAAACCTCTTTCCAGTTTGAAATCAATCAATAGTGCCCAACATCTGTGAGCCTTTTTAGTACGCTTCTGAATGGGACACTTCCAATACTTACATAAGCCTCATCAGTTTGGTAGACTGCTATGTCTTGGCATAGGCGGAGCTATGAGGACCACGCCCATTAGGGCACTGTAGACTATTCTAGATATCCGACTCATTGACATACAGATTAAGTGTGAGGCAGCCACTGCGGTTATGAGACTTAAGGCGATTTGAGAATGGATTGTGGATGGGAGCTGCTTACACCATTGCGGTATAATTGAGGCGACGATAGGAAGACTGGAAGGAAGGGAAGAGTTTTCCGATCGGATACCTGAGACGACACTTGAGGTCGAGTTTGAGGCACTGCTGCTAGCGGCACAGTCTTGGGCCGACGGAACCCTAGTATTGTCATCTGGAAGATCATGTTGTCATCGGATGGGTCAAAGCCAGAGGACAAAGTAGGCCTGGGGGTCTACATTGAGAACCCAAGGACTGAGATCTATTTTAGACTGCCTGACCATAATACGGTCCTGCAGGCGGAGATCCGGGCAATTACGGAATGGGTGAAGTGGTGTGGTGCTAACGCGAGGACGTCGAGTGGGAACATCTTTACGGACGGTAAAATTGTCATAAGGGCATTAACAACCAGGACGATAAGGTCACGAACAGTCTTTCATTGTAAAAAAGAGATTAACGCCTTCCCTGAGGATGGCACAAACCGCATCGTTTGGGTGCCGAGCCATAACGGACTAATGGGGAATGAAAGGGCAGATGGCAGATTTTGCAGTGAAGGACAGAGAACTGCCGTCAGTAAACTTGGCTAACCCTAAGCCTTTTGGGTCGACGCAGTCCGGTTTAAGGGCGTGGGCCACGAAAGCTCATGTAACATTGTGGAACAGCAAAACGGTTGGTATGATGGCGAAAATCCTATGGGGTGATCCGGACCGTGAGAGGACGAGGCTATTACTAAAAAGAAGTAAGGAGGAGGTCAGTATAGCATTTGTTAGCGAGACACATAGGACTACATGGGAGGCCAACGTAGCGCAGAGGTTAGCATGTCCGCCTATGATGCTAAACGCCTGGGCACGAATCCTGGCGAGACTATCAAAAAAAATTTTTCAGCGGTGGTTTTCCCCTCCTAACGGCACGCCGTTCGAACTCGGCTATAAGCCCCTTATCATTGAGCTTAAACTTGAATCGAACTGCAGTCATTGATATGTGAAAAGTGTGCCCCTGTTCCTTAGTGGAATGTTCTTGGGTAAAGTTTGAAGTTTGGATAGGACTACGTGCTCATTTGTTCAAAATCAGTATGGCAAGTGATAACATGTGTAGGACATGTGGGTAAGATGGTGAGACGTTGGAGCATTCCCTATGTCATTGTCCGGCTTTCGCGGCTAAAACTTAGGTGGGGACACAATACCAGACATGAAGCAACTTAGGTGAGTGGTATTGAAAACATTTGAGGATTTTGTAAGTAGCACGGAAATCCTTACCTAAATTTTCTTTCTCGAGGTTAGTTTTTAGAGCGCACAACAAGTCGATTACTGGCTTAGGTGTATGTCCATAGTGGCATGGGGTGGATTACAATCCGCAACCTCTTTTTAGCATAATTTTAGCATAACCTAAGGCATTGTGCGCCACTTGGTTTCGTTTGGCTTTATTTGAAAAATGTTATTTTTATACCCTCCACCATAGGAGGGGTATACAAATTTCATCATTCAGTTTGAAACAATATATATTTCTGATCGTCATGACATTTTTAGTCGATCTAGATTGTCCCTCCGTCTGTCCGTCCATCCGTCAGTCTGTCGAAATCACGCTAACTTTCGAAGGAATAAAGCTAGGCGCTTCAAATTTTGCACAAATACTTCTTAGAAGTAAAGGTCAGTTGAGATTGGAAATGGGTCAAATCGGTCCAAGTTTTGATATAGCTGCCATATAAATCAATCATGGGTTTTGACTTCTTGAGCTTCTAGAGGGCGCATTCTTATCCGATTTGGCTGACATTTTGCATATATTATTTTGGTATGACATCCAACAACTGTGATATGTATGGTCTAAATCAATCCATAACCTAATATAGCTGCCATATTAACCGATCTGGGATCTTGACTTCTTGAGCCTCTCGAGTTCGCAGTTCTTATCCGATTTTGCTGAAATTTTGCGCATATCGCTTTGGTATGACTTCCAATAACTGTGTCAAGTATGGTCTAAATCAGTCCATATCCTGATATAGCTGCTATAGAAACCGATACCCGGACTAGACTTCTTGAGCCTATAGAGGCCGCGAGTGTTATCGAATTTGGCTGAAATTGTTCGCATGTCATTTTAGTATGACTTTCATCAACTGTACCTAGTATCGGGTAAATCTACAGTCTATAACCTGATATAGCCGGCATATAAATCGATCTGCTTTTTTGACTTATTTTGTCCTAGGCGGCGCAATTCTTATCCAATTTGGCTGAAACTTTGCATATGTCGTTGATGGTATGACTTCCAACAATTGTACCAAGTATGGTCTAAATCAGTTCATAACCTGACATAGCTGCCATATAAACCGACTTTCTGATCCTCCTGAAGGCGCAATTGTAACTCGATTTGTCTGAAAATTTCGGAGGTGATATTTTAATAAGAGTTGTACGGCATGACAAGTACGGTCCATATCGGTCAAATGCTTGATATAGCTCAAATATATTGGGTTGCCCAAAAAATAATTGCGGACTTTTCATATAGTCGGCGTTGACAATTTTTTTTACAGCTTGTGACTCTGTAATTACATTCTTTCTTCTGTCAGTTATCGGCTGTTACTTTTAGCTTGCTTTAGAAAAAAAGTGTAAAAAAGGTATATTTGATTATAGTTCATTCTAAGTTTTATTAAAAATAAATTTACTTTCTTTTAAAAAATCCGCAATTACTTTTTGGGCAACCCAATATTTGAAAAAGTCATTCAAATAACTTGACAAATGCGGTCCACGATGGAGGGTATATAAGATTCGGCCCGGCCGAACTTAACACGTTTTTTCCTGTTTTTTATTAAAGCTTATTTTTTATTTCGTTATGTGGAATTGAAAAAAAAAATCAACTGTTTTTCAAATGTCTTATTTGAACTCTTATGTGGTATAGGTTAACCGTTTTACAGCCGGAATGAATAATTTTTTAATTTTATTTTTAATTCCCTACTAAATTAACAATCATTTGAGCTTATAATTCTTTTTTTTTTTGTCTTTTTTTGTTTTTTGATTGTATTTATAAAAGGGTTATGATTCTCAGGCAAAATCAAAGAATCTGTATATACGAACTCATCCCAGCAACGAAGAAGAAAGGGAGGCTTTTCTCTGAAACAAGCAAACCATACTAAGAAAAGTATCAAAAAAACTATCTGTAAAACCAACAATTATTTGTAATCGAAAGCACCCCTCTATTTGTACAGAAATTTTTGCAATCTGCCAAAAAAAAAAACAAAACAAACAATCTGCGACCATCCTTTGATTTCCAAGCACTGTTTCAATAAGAACAAACATTTTCTTCTTTGTAGCCATCATGCCCATACCTATTAGCCTTAGCAAATTGACACAGTTTTCTACAACAACTTAAATTTATAGTAACCAACCAACCAACCACCTTCAGATAACAAATCAAAATCAAAACCTCATTCACAGTACACCCACATCCTAACAAATGTTTGTCTGAGAATCATAAACACGCTGTGTTGAAATTGTCCTAGAGTACTGTTGTTAGCTAGAAACTTCCATTCCATGTCCAAAAATCCAAAAAAAAAAAAACAAGGCTTAATTAACACTCTAAGGAAACTGGCTGCCTATGATTTTGCATCTGAGATGGCTGATTTCAAGTGTTAACTGGCCTTTGTGGCGTTGCTATAATGGACAGTCGCCTTGTGTTTCTTTGATTTGGTAAATTTCTTTAATTTCCTATCTTTTTCGTTTCGAAACAGGCCACTCGTAATTCTAGTGCTCTTAGCCTGCCAACAGATATACAGTTGAGAGCTAGTTCCATGCCACCATCACCCTGCACCAATGACATACGCTCACCACACAGCACTCCATCCAATCATGGCAGTGATTCATTCTCCAGTTCCGACTTGGCCCTAACCGATTTCGGTTTGCGCTCCATACAAACCAGCGGCAGCGAAATGGGCAGCACAAACAACCATCAGCTGAGTGGCCTGCCCATGGGTATGCCGCCACGCTGCCGCATTGGCTCGCCGGCCAGGCCCAAAGTCTCCAGTGCCGATTCCATATTGGCTATGTTCCGTAACTTTGCTGCGGCCAACACCTCCAATGTAACCACAGGCACCATGCCCTCGTCGGCTTCGGTATTTGTTTCACCCTCTACAACGCCCACCGTCTCCAGTCCGCAGGATGATGCGCCGGGCGATGACGAATCTTCCACATCATCCATGCACACCCCGGTCAGCTACTCAAGTGGTCCACCCGATTCGCCGGTCTTCTATCGCCAGACAACTATCGAAGTGCCTGTTCTAGATGTCCTCAATGCGCACAAGAGTACATCGTCGTCATCATCGACATCGTCAACATCGAATAATCTGTTGCACCCACCGACAATATTGCTTGAGATTCCAAGCAGTGGCATCAACAACAAGTGCCTCTCGCCCATACGCGAAATGCCCACGCCCATACCATCGCCAGCGTTGACGCCCATTATGCAGCGAGGGCATCGCTCGAGCAGTCCCATCTTCCAAGAGGATCCTCTGTCAGGTGGAGATTTTACGGACGATGATGACAAGAGTGATGGCAGTGATACACATTTATCGGTAAGTTGGCGAACAATTTTTGCCTTACAATTGGGATGAATCCCTTTCGAAGATAACTGTAGTTATAAGTTGAATGTTTGTGTTATCATTTAAGACATTTTAAGGTACAGGTTAACGAGCATAAGTTAAGATAATTGAAAAAAAAAAACAAAATTGCCGCTTAAATACGGATTGAAATGTCTGAGGCTCGACATGTGAAGGATAGAATCTAAAGAATGTATAGTTCTTGTATTTAAGTTGCCAAAGGCTGGTAAGGAAGGCAAAACAGACAGGAAATAAGGTACTATTAGGGTACGATGAGAACTCTCATCACATTTCGTGGGGTAGTACCAACATTAATAAATGCGGCCAAGCCCTGGCAGGATTCTTGAATATTCAGGACCTAATATACTTATAATTCTCCCTAGTTCTTATACAATAGAACTAGGGAGAAGGTTTTAGATGTGACAATATGTTCAGAAAATCGAATGGATGAGGGTCAGGAGGGTCTCCATGGAGCTCTCCTTTTCTGACCGAACAGAGCTATAAGCCTTTTCGTCTTTTCTACTCAAAACCATGGAACGTATTGTGGACACCATGATAAAGAGTATGACATCCAGCGAACTGATCAAATACAAACAGCATGCCTATGTCAAGGGAAGGACGGTGGAGATTGCCCTGCACGAGGTTGTGCATAAAATAGAATAATCCTTTGATGGCCAGATGTACACGTTGGTGGTATGCATTGACATTGATGGGACGTTTAGGAACGTTCGTAGCTACACACTAATCCAATCCTTAGACCAATACCAGATGGAGATATGCTAAGGAAAAAAAAGGGAGAAAATGGCACAGGGCACGCCACAGAGGGGCATTTTTTCGCCACTTCTGTGGGTGATCACCATAAATAACATATTGCGAATGCTGACTGAGGAGGAATTTGAACCCATTTGCTATGCAGACGATGTTATAATACTTCTAAGAGGGTAAGGATCCGAATCATATATGCTGAAGGGCTGAAAGGCTCTTGCAGATGGCATACATCTAGGCTAGGGTCTCAATGTTAACCCAGAGAAGACTGAAATCTGCCCCCTTCACGAGGAAGACGAAGGTATGCTTACCACATTTCCTTAACTGCAAGATTTCGATAACTGAAACTGAACTGAAAATGTCCCATTCGGGAGCGTATTGAGAAGGCTCACAGATGTTAGGCACTATTGCTCGAAATGTTGCCCCAATCCGAGGATAGTTCACTGGCTCCAGAGGAGCATGCTTAGAATAATACCTTCTAACGCCTCAGTAGTTTGGTGGGCTGCGATGAAGAAAAAGTGCAACTTAAGGATAATAAAGGGTGGTTTTTTAAGAGCTATAGGAAAAAATTTTCAAAAAAAAAACATAAAATTCAGAAAAATGCATGAAATTTTTAATGTTTGAAGATTTTTTCATGCAAATGTTGAGCGTGACTGCGTCTCAAATGGTCTATCCGCTTAGTTCAATTTTCGAATACTCTACTCATCATTTCGGCCGGTATCTCACGAATAAATGCTTCGATATTGTCTTCCAATTCGTCAATTGAAGCGGATTTGTCTGTATAGAAATGACATTGACATAGCCCCTCAAAAAATAATCTAAAGACGTGCGATTGCACGATCTAGGAGGCCAATTGACGGGTTCCGAACATGAAATAATATGTTCTCCGAAATCGCCTCCCAATAAGTTCATTAATACGGGTGGTGTGTGTCATGGGCCCGTCTTGTTGAAATCACATGTCATGCAAGTCAAGCTCATGCATTTTGGACATTTTGGGCAAAAAACAAAATTGGATATCATTTCATGGCAACGATCACCATTCACAGTTACGTTACGATTATCATCCTGTTTGGAGAAGTACTGACCAATGATGCTACCAGCCCATAAACCGCACCAAACTATGAAGGTTTCTAGATGCATTGTTAGCCCTGGCAATGCTTCTGGCTGATCTTCACTCCAAAATCGACAATTCTGCTTATTTACGCATCCATTGAAGAACTTTCTTAACAGAGCACGCATTCTGATAATAAAATTCAATAATTTGCAAGCGTTGTTCGTTGGCAATACGATTCATAGTTAAATTATAGACCAAACTGAAAATGTTTAACAGTGAAACAAAAAACGAAACGTGAGTGAGCTGTTCAAACCAGTGTTGCCAAAAAGATAATAGCTTAAAAATCACCTATTACAATAGGTTCAGAGAACATGTTGTCTAGGCATAGGCGGAGCGCTAAGGACCTCGACCACTAGGACACTGGAGGCTATTCTAGATATCCGACCCAATGATATAGAGATTAAGTGTGGGGCAGCCTCTGAGGGTATGAAACATGGCGATGGGAGAATGTATAAATATTTAATAGGAGCTAGGCACTATGTAGACGGGCCGTAGGCTCGAAATGAGGCCTGAACCCGAGGATAGTCCACTGGCTCTATAGGAGCGTGATTAGACCAATACTTACTTGCGCCTCAGTAGTTTGGTGGACTGCTATGGAGAAAAAGTGCAACATAAGGACCATACAACAGGTTCAGAGAACATATTGTCTTGGCATAGGCGGAGCCCTAAGGACCTCGACCACTAGGACACTAGAGACTATTCTAGATATCCGACCAAATGACATACAGATTAAGTGTGAGGCAGCCTCTGCGGGTATGAGACTTAAGGCGATGGGAGTATAAATAAAAAATAGAAGCTGGTCATACCATCGCGGTATAATCGAGGCGACGATGGGAAGCCTGGATGGAATAGAAGAGGCTTCCAATCGGATACCTGAGATGACCCTTGAAATCAAATGCAAAACACTGCTGCCAGCGGCACAGTCTTGGGTTAGAATTAACTCTGGTATTGCCATCTGCGAAAGATCATGCTACACAGATAGGTCAAAGCTAGATGACAAAGGGGGGCCTGGGGTCTACATTGAGAACCCAGGGACTGAGATCTGTTTTCAACAGCCCGATCACCGGCAACCACCTAAGCGCAGAGGTTAGCATGCCCGTCTATGACTCTGAATGCCTGGGTTTGAATCCAGGGCGAGAACATAAAAATGTTTGTTTCAGCGGTAATTATCCCCCTTTGCCATGTAGAAACCTCTACCCAAAGAGGTATTGCATTGCGCCATGTCGATCGGACTCAGCTATAAAAAGGAGGCCCCTTTAGTTGAGCTGAAGGCCCGAGGACAACCATCAATAAACTTGGTTAACCCGAATTCTTTCGGGTAGACGCAGTCCGAGTTAAGAACGTGGGCTACGAACGAAATGGTCGATAGGATGACAAAAATCCAATGGGGAGATCCAGATTATGAGAAGACTAGGCTATTACTGACTGGAAGTAAGCAGCCGGTCAGTATAGCTATCGGTATCAGAGGGGGACAGATAGGACTTGCGGGGAATATGATGAGACGTTGGAGCATTTCATGTGTCATTGCCTGGTTTCCGCGGCTAACAGACGTCGGCACATAGGTGGGAACACTATACCAGACATGAACCAACTTAGGGGCATGGTATAGACAACAATTAGGGATTTTGAAATAGCAGAGAATTTCAGACTTGTATTTTCTTTTTGAGGTTACTTTTTATTATTTTCAGTACACAACATGCCGATTCCTGGCTATGGTGTATGTGCATTGTGGCATGGGGCGGATTAATATCCGCACCCTCTTTTCAACCTAACCTAACCTAATTCGTTTGGGCGTTAGAAACAAATTCAATAGATTAGCTTAGGTTCAAAATGAGGATGCTGATTATAGTCCTCCCCATGCCACTGTAAACATGGTGGTGGGCCAATTTGTTTATCAAAATCAACGAAGAATTCGTAGGTTAGGTTTAGGTTGAGTGTCTTGTCCCTGCACTGCCTGTTGTTTTTGTGTTAGGATCATTGCTTCGCCTAGTCTTCCCAATATTGAGAGAGTCAGCTATTGTCCCGTCGTATTGATTGTCCTGCTACTGCACTGCCTGACGCTCAGCTCATATCTGTTGTGCTTCATTGTCGCTGTAGCGCAAGAGGGCTTTTTCAGCGACCATCTTCCCCTTCCATGATGGCTGTGGCATCCTTTTGGAAGTCACAGTCCTCCATGAAAACTCAGGGGCCGTGAGCGCTTTCTTCGTTCCTGTTCCGACTTTGTCCTCCTCCGCAGGACACTGTCTGGAGTCTTCATTTCGGGGATGGCTGGCTTGGTCTTGCCAAAGGACTTGAAAGCGGGGAGCTCTTTTTCTTCTTCAGCGTCTAAGCAGTGTTATGCTCTTCGGGAGATCTGATTCTTTTTCCAGCTTCCGTAGAAGTGCTTGGAATGTCGGTTCTATCCCTTCGGCATCTCATCTCTCGATTGGTGCTATATGTACATCAAAATAGGCTTTTTTATAAAAAATTTCGATTGGTGCTATATGTACATCAAAATAGGCTTTTTTATAAAAAAAATGGTAAAACCTCTTTGAGTTCTCAAATTACAAAGCCCACGTCCCCCATTTGGGCACATGTTTTTTACCCCATGCAAAAACATTTTTATACACCCAAAATTTAAGACGACATGTCCGTCCATCTGTCCGTCTGTCTGTTGAAATCACTCTACAGTCTTAAAAAATATTATATTAACCTGATACCTTGCACAGATTCTTTTTTTGTCCATAAGCAGGCTAAGTTCGAAGATGGGCTATATCGGACTATATCTAGATATAGCCCCCCTATATACCGATCGGCCGATTTAGGGTCTTAGGCCCATAAAAGCCACACTTATTATCCGATTTTTCTGAAATTTGGGACAGTGAGTTGTGTTAGGACCTTCGACATGCTTCTTCAATTTGCCCCAGATCGGTCCAGATTTGGGCTTAGCTGCCATATAGACCAATCCTCCGATTTAGGGTCTTCCGCCCATAAAAGCCAAATTTTTATCCAATTTTGCTGAAATTTGAGACAGTGAGTTGTGTTAGGCCCTTCGACATGGTTCGTCAATTTGGCCTAGATCGGTCCTGAGTTGGATATAGCTGCCCATAAAAGCCACATATATTATCAGATTTTTCTGAAATTTAGGACAGTGTGTTGTATTAGGCCCTTCGACATCTTTCTTCAATTTGGCACTGATCGGTTCGGATTTGGATATAGCTGCCATATAGACCGATCTCTCGATTTAAGGTTTTGGGCCCATAAAAGGCGCATTTATTGTCCGATGTCACCGAAATTTGGGACAGTGAGTAACGTTAAGCCCCTTAATATACTTCTGCAATATGGCACAGATCGGTCCAGATTTGGACATAGCTGCCATATAGACCGATCTCTCGGATTTAGGTTTTGGGGCCATAAAAGGCGCATTTATTGTCCGATGTCGCTGAAATTTGGGGCAGTGAGTAGTGTTAGGCTCTTCGACGTCCTTCTTTAATTTGGCCCAGATCAGTCTAGATTTAAACATAGCTGCCATATAGACCGATCTCTCGATTAAAGGTTTTGGGTCTATAAAACACGCATTTATCGTCTGATTTCGCCGAAATTTGGGACAGTGCGTTGTGTTAAACTCTTCGATATTTTTCTGCAAGTTGGCCCAAATCGATCCAGTTTTGGATATAGCTGCAATGTAGGCCGATATCTCGATTTAAAGTCTTGGCCCCATAAAAGGCGCGTTTATAATCCGATTTCACTGAAATTTGACACATAAACTTATGTTAGGCTTTTTGACATCCATGTTGTATATGGTTCAGATCGGTTTATTTTTAGATATAGCTACTAAAAAGACCAATATTTTGTTAAATACAATTGTACAATGACTTGTACTTATTAGTATTTGGTCCTAATCGGAACATATTTCGATATAACTGCTATGGGACACAAGGTATGCAATTTTCATCGGATTTTGATGAGAGGTGGTTTACATATATACCCGCCGAACTTAACGCCTCTTTGCTTGTTTTCTTACAATTTTTTCAATCTGTATCAGAGAAGAGTTATCCGTTCTCAAATGGCATATCTTTTTCTAGTCTTTTTTCGATTTTCTCCTACTGCTAGTCAGGCGGGCTCGAGCAATCACCCATAATCCTGTTAGGTATGCCTTAATATATCGTGCAGAAAGTGGATTCATCTATCTGTTCTGTTAGTGCTGCGACTCTCCCTCTCTCTCTCTTTCTCTCTCTCTCTCTCTCCCTCTCTCTCCCACCCTCTCTCTCTCTCTCTCTGGTCATCACTAAAGCTCGAGTGTCAGAGTTAGCACTAAAGTCTCCCATGACTATGCAGTTTTCGCCCCCTTGCAGTGCTCCACTAGAGGCCACTGTAGCGCAGAGGTAGGCATGTCCGCCTATGACGTTGAACGCCTGGTTTCGAATGCTGGCGAGACCATCAGAAAAAATTGTCAACGGTGGTTTTCCACTCCTAATGTTGTAAGGCACTATGCCATCTAAAACTTCTCTCCAAAGAGGTGGCTCACTGCGGCACGCCGTTCGGACTCGGCTATAAAAAGGAGGCCCCTTATTATTGAGCTTAAATCTTTAATCGGACTGCACTCATTGATATGTGAGAAGTTTGCCTCTGTTACTTCTTCATGGGCAAAATTTGCAATTTTCAGTGCTCCATTATTAGTGAGACAACCGAGGGACACAAGACCCTTGTGGGATATAAACTTCATACAGTTCAATCTCGGTATCGTCCAATCTAACAATGATGGAATGCAGCTATAAGAAATCGTCTCTTTACCTCTGGTTGAATCATCTAGTATTGCACCGAACGATGAAATTTAAATAAATGCAACGACCCCGCCAATGCTTCTTGCACAGTACCACCGCACTATGCTGTATTCGTTAAACCGGCTTAGTTTGGAGTTGTCGTTAAACTTCGTCTTTTTAATCGCAGCGACAGTGCTGTGCCTATTCATAAATGCAACTACTTTGTTGTTGACCTTTGTTGCGTATGAGTACTAAATACGGAAATTCCCTTATAGCATAGCACTCATACGCACCAATGGTCTTGTATTGATATCTTACAGTATTTTGTGTATGACCCGGAGGTGAAAAAACTCTCGCTTCAAACTTTGAATTTTTCGGATCTGAGCAAACTAAGGGCTTGGAACTTTTAAAAATCCTCTGCCGTCTTACACCAAACGCTTCACCTGTCAAATCGTCTTTTATCTTGAGGGGTTTTATCGCCTCTCTGCATTGACGTCCTTGACCTGGTCTGTTTGTGGACTTTCTGCTGAGGCTGTATCTGTACAAAATATTAACATATATATTCTAAACATATATTCTTATCATACGAACAAAAAATTTCTTAAATATCATGTTATGCATATCCCACAATTCATTGAGCTGTCTCTTATTGAAGCTACAAAAGACAGTTCATCTTAAAAATCGATCTTCCACGCAATTGAAAAAAAAAAACAATTGAGAGAAATAACTTTTTTAACAACTTTTTTTTAACTTTAACAAGTTTTTAGTATTATCACCCTTAGCGATTGCTTCAATCGCTTCACTCTTGCGTGCATCTTCTACCATTTCATTTCATTGTTAGTTCGATTTATTTTAGGACCATTCTTGTACCCAGGTCTTGCATTTAGTCACACAATCCATTTTCTTGTTCTAGCATGCCTTTTTATTTTAATGTATTTTTTTTTTTATTTAAATATTTCCTTAGATCGATTCTGATGGCGGAATTGTCATACAATTTGACAGAAAACGTGAATGTCGCAAATGGTTCAGCTGAAAGGCAAATGCATTAAATATTCTATGAATTTGTTCTAGCCTTAAAGTTGTTAGTTATGCTAATATGCTGCGCCCGCCCAAGGCTAGTCTAGAAAAACAGCTTGATAACCTTTCAGTACACTAAACATAATTTCATACTAGTAAAACAAAAGCCACTTAGTTACAAAAAAACACACAAAAACTTTAACATTGTTGAAATAGCCTAAAGCGATTTCTTGTAATAGTAAAATAAAAAAAACCATAACTCATCAATTTGTTTGTTTTTTTCTTCTTTCCTCCCTACCACATAGGAAAAAAAACTTTTGATCGGCCTGCAAAAGGAGAAATCATCAAGACTCATTGATTCGGATGTGGAGACAGCACCAACCGATACCACCACCACTTCAATGGCCGAGCTCAATAAGCCCACGACCACTGCCACAGGTCTTGGGCTGTATCACAAGTTACCAATGCTTAGCATTACACCGGTCACAGCTGTAACCGCTGCACCCATGCAGCAGATGCCAGTACCGGCCATTACCATAGATGTTGAACCGCCAACACCGGAGGAGAAACTAGCCCGCCCTCGTGATCTCATCATACCCACATTGACGGTGGAACAACCCAGTCCGACCAAAAATCGCCATCCCATGATTATATTTCCCGGATCACCGCCACCGCAACGAGCCAGCATAGGTGAAACCAGTTTTATGTTTCCAAATAAGCAACAACAAAAAAGGTATACAAGTAGAGAGACACAATACATCCTCAACAGATCCACCAACCGTTGTCGTTGTTCGTTCAATGTTAACCACTACTCTAGTTCTGTTTCATTTCGTTCTGTAAGCTGCTCCAACGTGCTAGTGGCTGCCTGTGTTCTTGGCCCATAGATTTTTGGATCAAGCTGATATTTCACATATATTTTAATTTTTTCTTGGAGACTTATTAATTTTTGTTAATTTCTTGGTGATTTATGTGTGTTATATTGGACTTAAGATTTTTCAATATCCCGCAAAATTCCAACTACTCTAACAAAACAATGCAAAATTCGTTGATTGGTCTCTATACTCGTATTTTAGGATAATGTAGCTATTCTTCTGAATCTGGCAGCCTTCTTTGATAAACCCCTAATAAAACTTTGACAAAACTTTTCAAGTTTCCAGCCGCATTAAGCCAAAAGTCGAACAAAACTATATTTAAGTACAAATTTCAAAAAAAAAAAGAGAAATGTTTTTCCAGTCCCAGCGCATCTTCTTATATACAAAATTCAATTTGTTTGTATGTTTATTTGTTTGATCCGAATAGACTCAAAAACGCCTAACCCAATTACCTGGAAATTTTCCCAGATTGTTTTGGTTAGTCTGGAAGCAAACATAGGCTATATAATTTTTTGATATCGGGAGGGAGCGGACCCTCCCCCTTACCCCAAAAATACCACACAAAACTAAAAGTGGACCGATCGGGACAATATGGGACTCAAATGAAAGGTATTCAAGAGAAGAGTACGAATTTCAGAAGTTGGGTCCAAGTACATGGGGGGTCGCCCCAGCCCCAAAACCCCTTAAAATAAGTTTATTGTCGATCATGGCAATATGGGACTCAAATGGAAGGTATTCGGGAATAGGTTACGAACATGGTCAGGAAGTAGAAATAGGCTTCATAATTTATTGATAACGGAAGGGGACGTACCCTCCACCGTTACCCCAAAAACACCATCCAAAATTAAAAGTCGGTCCACTTTTGATTTTGGTAAAAGACAATATGGGTATTAAATGAAAAGTATGAGGGAGTAAATAACGAATCTGGCATAAAAATTCACGTCGAAGTATAGAAGGTCACCCCACCCCCACAAAAACGCCTATAATGGGCACATTAGCCAATCACGGATATATGGGACTCGGTTTGTTTGTTCCGTATAGACTGAAAAACGGCATAACCGATTTTCTCGAAATTTCCGCATATTGTGTAGGTTGGTCTGGAAGGAAACATAGGCTATATAATTTTTCGTTATCGGAAGGGGAACGGGCCGTCCCCCTTATGCCAAAAATACAACCCAAAATCAAAAGTGGACCGGTCGGGATAATATAGGTATTGGAAAGTAGAATACGAATTTGGTGTTTCTGCCAACTAAATCCCTTTAATTGTCAAAGACCTCTTGCTGGCAAATAGACCATAAGTTGGCTTTTCCGCTCTCCACAAGGTTGAGTTTGAATCTCAATTTTCTGCTCAGCAAAACCCTATCGCACTTTCAACAACAAACCTCAGGAGAGATACCAGAGTTACGTTTGCAGTTTACCCAGACCACAGAAAAAAATTCCCTCGTCCTTCTCCGGTCGATGTTCGGCCATAGCGCCTTCGCAGTCCGGCAACAATCTACTGTTTCCCACCTCGCCAACGACGCCGCCCTGGCCATCCCCTCTACTGTGTTCAGTAGCTCGACAAATGCCACATAGGCAAGAACGATGACCGGCCCGGCGCAGACGAACCCCTCCTGGCGCACTCGTCCGCCCTCTCATTTCCTGGAATCCCCTTATGCCCAGGAACCCATGTCAGCGTCACATCGTGGGCCCGAAGCCTATCCAGGGATTCCAAACAGTCCGCCACGTATCTCGACCTCACCATCCTTGACCCCAAGGCCTTGAGCGCCGCCATACGGTCCACATAAATTCTGAGTTTCGACGGCGGTAGGCCCCTTGCTTTGCAATGGCAAAGACCTTTGCCTGAAAGACCGTACACTCATCAGAGACTTACTAATGTTGAGTGCATCAGAGTAGACCCCCAATCCAGTCCCTGACTCCATCTTGGAGCCATCTGTGAAGATCGAGGTCTCATTCTCCTCCAGCACACCATCCGCCCTCCATTTGTCCCTCTCAGGAAAACGTATCTCGAATGCCCTCAATCCAGTCGGCACTGGTGCCAGGTAGTCGGAGATCTTCCTCAGTCTACCCTCCGTACCCATGACACAGAGAATCGAACTGTGGCCGCAACCATCCTCCTTCATCATGCCGAGCTCTCTCAGCCTAAGCGCGACCCTGACGGCGCAGTTGCAAATATAGGCACCAATGGGGTGCATATCCAGCATCGCCTCCAGGCCTGCCTGCGGTGCGGATTTCAGCGCCTCTGTGATCCTGACGCAGGTCAGTCCTTCTCGGGCCTTCTCGAACTCCTTCGCACGCGTCCTCTTTCCTACGGCATCGCACCATACCAGGGCTCCATAGGCCAGTACTGGTCTCACTGTGGAAGGATGTCTCTAAGAGTACCTGGAAACTTTACCCAACATTAATAGCCACGTCATCGTTAAATGTGGCCATTTTTACATCACTTTTTATCAGACCCCGTACTGCTTCCTGTTAAAACGAAAAAATTAACGCCAACCCCTACCTATCCTAAGTTTAATATAACACTTTCAATTGGGCCTTATTATGATTTAAGTATTCATTTACAATTTTATAATTTCCTTGACTAAAGTGTGAGGTTTTGATTTTTGTTCATCTTCTTTTGATTATCTAGTTTACTCTTTGGACAAATCTACTTGAACTAGCTAGTATGGCTTTTGGTTGGTAAAACATGTTAGACGCTTAAAGTTTGTAAAAGATTTTTGAGTTGATGTGTAAATAAATAACTCGTTGAATTTTCCATTCAAACACAAGTCACACATAACGAAGAAAAAACAAACACCCTCCGAGGGAAAAAACAAAACACGACAACACCTTATCAGTTTAAAACAAACAAAATATGTATGGAAAGACCCATACCATTCGATACACCCATACACAGTCACGTTACACGGATATTTGCATTCCTCTACAATGGAAAATGTTGAGCGTTTAAGTTTTATTGCGAATAAAGTTTTGTTTTCCCACTATAGTTACTAATTAATAATGATTTCTTTTGAATCGGTAGAGAGCGTACTTGCCGAGCGCCATGTTGTGTTTTCTCTTTGTATATATTTATGATGAATACAAATCTCTAGATGCTATTCTAACTAAACTAGCGCTAGCAACTTAGCCCTAAGGCTTGTGGGTCAGAAGTTACCGTTTTCATATGTCAATCGTTTGTCGTTGCAGGCTCTTAAAACAGTTTGAGAAACCCACATCTTTGGATTTTCCCTTTGTGCCGCCCATGATAACGGTCACATCGAATATGAGCGAACTTGAGTCGGACACAGAGCCCTTGTCGCCGGCACCCAAGACCTTGCATGGGGGTGCAGGCGGTCTGATGCCGCCAAATCCGGTGGGCATGTGCTACCTAAGTCCGTTTACGATGTGCACTCGTGCGGATCGCACCATATCGGAGAGCAATTTGAGCTCATCGGGTTACTCGAGCATGGCCAGTCCGGGGCCCAGCCGTTGCGGCTCCAGTAATCCCCTCTATCCCAATGAGATGGATGAGCCAGGAAGTGGCCACACAGGACCGGGGCTATCGTTGCATGTGAATCTCATGAATCGACGCAAGAGTTCAGTGCTGCCCAGCTGCAAGGAGAACATCAGCAATGGTAAGTGTACGGGAGCAGCCGGAGGCGCCAAGACGGATCGCCTGCATTGCCATCGCCCCAGATCGGATTCGGAGACCTTCTCCGATGACATACTCATAGAGTCCAACGATGAGGGTATCGGCACGGATCATGTAGATGAAAAATTGGATGAGACTCGTTTGAGCAGCCGACGTTTCGACATGTTCCTCGATGACGAAGTATTGATTGAGGTCGAGGAGCCTCCTCCCTGTACACTGTCCTCGTCGACATCGACATACGCATCCAGTTGTGCGCCGCAAATGGCCCAACTACAACTGCCTTCAATTGTGATACAAATCGATGGGTGTGGTGATAAGACTCTCTCACCCGTCTCCTCGCGCTCCGAAAGTCCGCTGAGCGAACGGGCGGGCATTGGTCGATTCTCGCCCCATTTCTATGGGCGCAAGGATCAGTTACCATTTACCGACTCCGATGGCTTGTACGATTTCCCCTCCTCCGATGGCAAGGGCACCTCGGCCCAGTCGTTTTCTCACCAACGCCGCAGCAGTAGCAAGAAACGAGAGCGCAAACTATCCAAATGTTCTGCCACACAGTCACCAACGAAACAGCTGGACATACCATCGAAGGAGTCGTTGAACACCTCGTCGACACCCAGCAGTATAGGTCATGTCTGCAACAAGCATTGCCATTCACATCACCATCCATGCCCTGCCGTGACGGTGACCACTCGCAAGAGTCCCAAAAGACGTCTGCATAATCGTCATGCGGTCGCGAGCAGTTCATCGTCATCGGAAAGTTTGAATTCAACCAAAGAGCTTACAGTGAGACCATTGCCAAGACGTAAGTAGACATTTTGGTATGGGGGAAAGATATTTGGTGATTATTTTGTCAATTACAGGTCTTAATTCACCGAATCGTGAGAAGAGGCCCAGGAAACAGGAAAGCGTGAGCGAAGACGAGGTGGCCGATGTGAGTATATTTTTTTACACTATGGCTAAAATAACGGTCAATTTTATGAGTTCAAACAAGTGGTGCCTATAAAAATTTTCCAAAAAAGAAAGAAATATTCCTTCAGGTCAAAAATTATATTCCACCAAAAGATACCACATCTTTGTCTTTGTACTAGCATGTAGTCTATGTGGTGAAGTCTATAGTACAGTCAATACTGTCAGACTTTTGTCTTTCCCTACTATTTAAACCCTACACCAATACTGTGGTACAGGGTATTATAACTAAGTAAATTTGTTTGTAACACCCAGAAGGAAGAGAGATAGACCCATTGATAAGTACTCAGACTCAGAATCACTTTTTGATTTTATTTAGCTATGTGTGTACAAAGTACAGGTAGCAAATTTGGCACAAGCATTTTCTTGGGCCTAGAGACGACGCCAATTGAAATTGGAAAAAATCGAGTCAGATTGGATATAGCTCCTACAGGGGGCAAATATGTGCATATTACGGAGGAGAGATGGTACACACTCAACTAGAAGAAGGAAAGAAGTAGGCTGGGAGCAAGCTCTTGTGCGGTACGACTTCACGTATGTGCATATTACGGAGGAGAGCTGGTATACACTCACCTAGCTCTCTACTCGGTGTGTGCCAACCAGGGATCTTGCGTGTCCATACATAAATGGCCGCGCGGAGAATCTTCCCGCGTGCCTTGACAGATCCTCTCTTGTCGTTGTATTGCCCAGATCGAAGAATAGCCGCCTCCCAAGAACAGAGTTCTTATTCTGCGTCACCTTCTCATCCTCGTTAAGACGACTTTTACAGTTATAATTGCCGGTATTGTATTTCCTCTATATGCCAATTGCGCAGCGCCCGATTATGGCTTCTGTCATAGAGCTCATTGAATTCAATGCATAAATAAATATTTCGTCCTCCTCCTGCGGTCGAAAATAGGCCATTGAGTGCATATGTTTATTCCCTTCTGAATCTAAATATGGATCAGCTACTTGAGGCTCCTTTAGTAGTTCAGAATGCCAAGAGACTTTCGAAACGAGATGACTTTGAGCACCACTTTAATTGAAACTCTGAGCTCCGATCTGTGTGGTGTTCATCGTCAGCACGAAAAGCTCTGCCAAGAACTAGGGTCCAGAGATTGCGGGTAATGGAGTAGTTGCATCCTGTGGAGACTCAAGTCATTCAATCGGGAGATCAGTTTATATGGGAGTTGTATCAGGTTATAGACCGATTTGGACCACATTGTGGTAGTTGTTGAGATTCTTAACAAGTATCATCATACAAAATTTCAGCCAAATCGGGTAATAATTGCGACCTCTGCAGGCTCAAGAATTTAAATCGAGAGATTAGTTTTTATGGGATTATATACCGATTTGGACCATACCCCACTTCTTCCAATATTATACTAAAATGTACCTCTGTGCATAATTGAATACACAAAGAGTCATCATTGTGCGGCACTGGATCTTGTTTATGTACCGAGTAGCCATGATGCTCGATATAATCAGTCAACATTCATTCAGCATTCTTCCAACTTCCTTACTTGCTTACTTACGTACTTACGTACTTACGTACTTACGTACTTACGTACTTACGTACTTACGTACTTACTTACTTACTTACTTACTTACTTACTTACTTACTTACTTACTTACTTACTTACTTACTTACTTACTTACTTACTTACTTACTTACTTACTTACTTACTTACTTACTTACTTACTTACTTACTTACTTACTTACTTACTTACTTACTTACTTACTTACTTACTTACTTACTTACTTACTTACTTACTTACTTACTTACTTACTTACTTACTTACTTACTTACTTACTTACTTACTTACTTACTTACTTACTTACTTACTTACTTACTTACTTACTTACTTACTTACTTACTTACTTACTTACTTACTTACTTACTTACTTACTTACTTACTTACTTACTTACTTACTTACTTACTTACTTACTTACTTACTTACTTACTTACTTACTTACTTACTTACTTACTTACTTACTTACTTACTTACTTATTTACTTACTTACTTACTTACTTACTTACTTACTTACTTACTTACTTACTTACTTACTTACTTACTTACTTACTTACTTACTTACTTACTTACTTACTTACTTACTTACTTACTTACTTACTTACTTACTTACTTACTTACTTACTTACTTACTTACTTACTTACTTACTTACTTACTTACTTACTTACTTACTTACTTACTTACTTACTTACTTACTTACTTACTTACTTACTTACTTACTCGGGGCCAAATTAAAAAAGAATGTCAAAGGGCGAAACAAAACTCTCAAAGGTCTAGAATTGACCTTAAATCGAGACATCGGTCTATGTGGCAGCTATTCTTAATCTGAAGCGTATTGAACAAGGATGTCGGGAGGCCAAACACAATTTAATGTCCCAAATTTCACCAAAATTGGATAATAAATGTGGCTTAAATGGGCCTAAGATCTTAAATCGGCAGTAACTGCGCAAAATCGGTCTATGCTTTGATATTGCTGTCATATAAACCGAACTTGGGTCTTGACTTCTTGAGCTTGTAAAGGGCGCAATTTCTATCCGATTTGACTGAAATTTTGCATGTGATGTTTTGATATCATTTCTAACAACTGTGCAATCGGTTCATAACCTGATATAGCTGCCATATAAACCGATCTGCAGATTAGAATTCTTAAGCTTCGAGAGGGCGCAATTATTATCCGATTTGGCTGAAATTTTGCAGATATCATTTTGGTGTGACTAAATCGGTTGATAACTTGATATTGCTGCCATATAAACCGATATCCCGATTAGACTTCTTGAGATGTAGAGGGCGCAAAGGTAACCTCGAAAAAAAATCTTAGTTTGGAATTCCTTTCTACTTACAAAATCCTTAATTGATTTCCATGCCATGCCAGTAAGTTGGTTCATTTCTGGTATTGTGTCCCCACCTAAGTGCCGGTATAGGCGCGAAAACCGGGCAATGACAAAGGAAATGCTCCAATGTCTCATCATCTTCGTCTACTCTTTCATTACCCCCTACTCCGTTATGGCCCGGCACCCAAACGATGCGGATTTTGCTATCCTCAGAAAAGGTGTTAATCTCCTTCTTACACTGCAAGACTGTTCGTGACCTTACCGTCCTGGTTGTTATTGCCCTTATGGAAATTTTAATGTACATAAAAATGTTCACACTCGACGCGCTCGCGTTAGCACCACTCTACCTCAAGCATTCCGCGATCACACGGATCTCCGCCTGCAGGACCGTATTGTGGTCAGGCAATCTAAAACAGATCCCAGTCCCTGGGTTTTCAATGTAGAACCCCAGGTCCACTCTGTCCTCTAGCTTTGATCCATCCGTGTAACATGATCTTCCAGATGAAAATACTTGAGTTCCGTCAATCCAAGAGTGTGCCGTTAGCAGTAGTGATTCGCACACGACCTCAAGGTTTATCTCATGTATCCGATTGGAAACCTCTTCCCTTCCTTTCAGGTTTCATATCGTTGCCTCGATTATACTGCCATAGTATGATATGCTCCCATCCTCAATCCATTTTCCCATCGCCTTAAGTGGCTTCTTCACACTTAATCTTTATGTAAATGGGTCGAATATCTAGAATGGTCTCCAGTGTCCTAGTGGGCGTGGTCCTGATCGCTCCGCCTATGCCTAGACAACATGTTCTGGGAACCTGTTGTATGGTTCTTATGTTGCACTTTTTCTCCATAGCAGTCCACTAAACTACTAAGGCGTAAGTATCTATTGGGCTAATCACGCTACTGTAGAGCCAGTAGACTCAGTGGACTATCCTCGGATTCAGGCCCCATTTCGAGTCTACGGCCCATCTACATAGTCCCCAATATCTGTGAGCCTTCTCAATATGATCCTATATCTGACACTTCCAATTCAGATTTCTGTCCAAGATCACACCTAAGTATATTTTGATTGTCAGATATCGAAATCGTTCTACTGAGGAAACGTGGTGTGTCAAATTGGCCCACCTTTGTCAACCTCGTGAGCAGACAGATTTCAGTCCTCTGGTTTAATATTAAGACGCCTGAGTCTATCTCAGTCGTATGCCATATGCAAGACCCTTTCGGCCCTTCTGCATAGCTAATTCGGATCCTTACCTCTGAGAAGTGTTATAACATCGTTCAAATACAAACTGGGTTCAAATCCCTCCTCAGTCAGCATCCGTAATAGGTCATTTATGGTGGTCACCCATGGGAGTGGCGATAAAATACCCTCCGGTGGCGTGCCCAGTGCCACTTTCTCCCCTATATTTAGGACACACAATTTATCCACCTGTTCCTTAGCATATGGTTTACCCGTCTCAAAGGACTGGGTCCACCCGGTACAGGTCTAAGGATAGCATCAGTGTGTCGGTCCTCACATTGTTAAAAGCCCCCTCAATGTCAACGCATACTGCCAGTGTGTACGTTTTGGCATCGAAGAATTCTTCTATTTCATGCACAACCTCGTACAGGACAGTCTGCACCGACCTTCCCCTGACATAGGCATGCTGTTTGTATTTGAGCAGTTCGCCGGATGTCCTACTGTTTATCATGTCCAAAATACGTTCCATGGTTTTGAGTAGAAAGAACGTTATGCTTATAGATCTGTGACCTTTAATGTCGCATAACTTGCCTTGCCGGGCTTGGATATAAATACCATCCGTACCTCCTGCCAAGAGGTCCCAGGCACGCTGGCAATGTATTGGTCAGGTGGGGCGCCATATAGTCTGCCTTCTTCTGTAGTAACGCCGGAAATATTCCATCAGGTCCGAGTGACTTTAAATGGTTTTAACCTTCGATGAACATCATTTTGCCAAGTTTCCAGTGTCTCCGTGAGTTCCGTCGTATTCTGTGGAAAATGCGTTTTCATCAAAAGCCTCAACATGTCCTCCGTTATCTCCGCTCTCACTCTCATCATGTCTATTAAAGTTTCAGTTTGGACATGGGTTTTTGAGAGAAACTTTTTTATCTTGGCGGCACCATTAACGTTATCGACCTGTTCGCAGAAAATCTTCCAGGAGGCACGTTATGCCGCTCTGGTAATATTTTTGTGCTCTGTTAAAAAGTCTGCGGACCTTTTTCCCAATGTTGCGAATCTCCCCGGTCATCCAGGGTTTTTCTTTGGCTGATTTCCTTTTCCGAAGAGAACAACTATCATCGAAAGACCCCATCAGTGCAGTCGTAATCCTGTTGACATTTTCGTCAATGTCTTCTAGGCTTGGACAATCTAAATTATATTGCCCAAGTCTTCTTCTGAATAGTCTTCCGAATTTCGTCCAGTCGGTTATCAACTTATTCCGGAAGTCTATAGGATTCGGCACTAGCCGTGCCATTCTTAACCTAATGTAGCGATGGTCAGAGAAAGAATGTTCCATAGAGACCCTCCAATCCTGAACATCGTCATATGGTCTAAATCGGTTGATAATCCGATAAAGCTGCCATATAAACCGATCTCCCAATTTCACACTCTGAGCCACTAGAGGGCGCTATTTTTGCTCGATTTGCCTGAAATTTTGTAGGTGGTATTTTTCTATGACGCGACTAACAGTCATGACAAGTACGGTCCATATCGCCCAATAAGTCGATGTAGCTCATATATATTTTGAAAAAGTCGTCCAAAGAATTTGACAAATGCGTTCCACGGCGGAGGGTATATAAAATACGGCCTGGCCGAACTCAGCACGCTTTTAATTGTCATTTCTTACCCCTGCCCTGCTGTAGTCAAATTTTGTAAAACAAATACCTAATACCCCTTTATTAATCTTCCCCCTAGTCGATCCTAAGGCGCATCTCCCCCAGCATTGTAAAAAAGGAAGAACCCCCCAAACCCAAGTGTAAAATAAATCGTCTAAGAGCAATTGGAATACAAATAAGGTAGACAAAAGCTGTCAAATTTCACTCTATCATGTATATTTTTATAACTTTTCCCATACTTGTCCTTTTCAGATTCTTGAGACGTTTAGAGAAATCCGTAAAAACCCGCGAACGTATTGCTTCTCCTTCGGATAGCTGCCCCGAAGAGAATACCGATGACATGGACTCACCACAGGCCTCCTCGCCACTGTTGCAGCCAACATCGCCCAGCAAAACGCGTCTGGCATTGTGTCGACAGAAACGTCTGCCCAGTGGGACATATGGCATAACGGCAGCCGAAATGAATTCCAGCAATTGGAAGGGCATGGATCGTAGTCTGATTGGAGATGATGTAATAAGTGATTAAACAAAAGCGATAACCAAATGTAGTAAAGCAAATATAGGATAGGCTAGACTAGACTAGATTTAAAGAGTAAGCTGCTGTAAGTAAGCAAGAGAAGAAGTTCTTCACATATAGTGTAAAATTGTAAATAAATATAACAAAAATAGTTAGTTCTTAAGTTTCTCAACGATTGTGGATAAATTCCCTTAGCATACCAAACTTTTAGAATAATATTCTCAAAACACATACACTAACATATACACCCACACATGCATACATATAAATGTACGTAAATTTCGATACAGCGACACCTTAATCTACTACGAAAAGGAATTGATTTTGTCCTTCATATTTTTTTAACTCGCCTTTAAATAACCAAAAATCTAAAATCTGAAAATTGAAAACTGAAAACCAAACAAACAAAACGTTGCATTCGATTAAAAAAAAATGGCACCTAAATCTAGATGTTGCATATTGTGGTATTAGCTATATAAGTAAATGGACATACATACATTGTAACAAATTTAACATTCACACACACACACATTCATAGATACGCAAAAATTTATATATCCACACATATACATGCATACCCAACTAACTCGATATAGTTAAAATGTTGTGACAGTTTTTGATTTCACTACACTTAAATGTAAGATTTGTTTTAGTTTAATATTAGATTTTAGCAAATTAAGATAACCATCATCGATCTAAGAGGCAATAGATTAGGGAGGACTTGATAAATGGTGGCATTTTTACCAAAAGTGTATTGGGAGACTTTTTGATTCAAAGAAAACTTAGTGGGATCCCTCTGTATGGGGATCAGTTGTGCTGGAGCGTACAATAGAGACGGCGATGGCTAGACACCCTTGGCACAATAATGAAGAGTATGCTACAGATACGTATTTTTGCCTCTTGTGCTAAAAAGAGGGTGCGGATATTAATCCACCCCACTACGGACATACACCTAAACCAGTGATCGACTTGTTGAGCGCTCTAAAAAAACTAAAAAAAAAACTCAATAAACTTGGTTAACCTTGGTAAGCCTTTCGGGTCGACGCAGTCCGAGCTAACGGTCGGTAGGACGGCGAAAATCCTATGGGGAGATCCAGATCGTGAGAAGACGAGGCTATTACTGAATGGAAGCAAGAAGGAGGTCAGTATAGCTATTGGTATCATAACGGGACACATAGAACTACGAGCCCACTTTAGTTTAGTTTTTAGTTTTTAGAGCACACTTACTTACTTTAATTGGCTACGACAGAAGATTTGTTCCACTAGCCGAACGTAGAATAGCGTTCCAAGCGCCTCGATCTTCTGCGCTCATTCTAAAATTTCTGACACCAAGTTTCGAGGTGTCTCCCACAACTTGATCTTTCCATTGGGCTTTTGGTCTTCCCGGTTTGCGTGTAACACCGTCTTTGCCTTCAAAAGACATCAATGCTAGAGCTTTTTCATCCATTCTGACAACATGATCTAGCCAACGCAGCCGTTGTATTTTGATGCGTGTGACTATGCTATCGTCGTCATACAGCTCATACAGCTCATGGTTCATACGTCGCCTATATTCTCCGTTAACGCAAACTGGCCCATATATTCTACAAAGAATCTTTCTCTCAAATACTCCAAGCACTGCCTCATCTGCTTTCACAAGTACCCATGCTTCAGATCAATATAACAGCACGGGGAGTATCAGTGTCTTGTAATGTGTAGTCTTCATCTGTCGAGAGGTGGCCTTGTTTCTAAACTGCTTTAGAGCACACAACAAGCCGATTACTGGCTTAGGTGTATGCCCATAGTGGCATGGGTCGGATTAATATCTGCACCCTCTTTTCAACCTAACCTATTCGGGAATAAGGAAATTTTAAGTTTGAAGTTCCCTGCTACTTACAAAAACCTTAATTGTTTTCCATGCCATGCCCCTAAGTTGGTTCATTTCTGGTATAGTGTCCCCCCTAAGTGACGATATGTGTTGGAAACGAAAGCTGGGCAATGATAAGGTAAATGCTCCAACGTTTCATCATCTTCCCCACATTCCCTACACATGCTATCACTTGCCGCACCGATTTTACATAAGTGAGCTCATAGCCCTATGTGTCCCGTTATGATACCGAGAGCTATACTGACCTCCTTCTTACTTCCTTTCAGTAATAGCCTCGATTTCTCATGATTTGGATCCCCCCAATAGGATTTTCGTCGCCCTACCGACCGTTTCGCTATTCCACAGGGTTGCGTGCGCATTCGTCTGCCACGCCTTAACTCGGACTGCGTCGACCCGATAGGCTTCGGGTTACCCAAGTTTATTGAGACACGGTCAGCCATGCCAAATTATTTGAGGACATCGCCAACACGTCCCTCCAGCCAGGCCTAAAACGATGGGTCGCGAATTATCTGTGTGGTCGCCAGTCATTTGTGGAATATAGGGATAAGAAGTCGAAACACCGTAGAGTGAAACAGGGAGTTCCCACAATGTGGGGTGATATCTCCGGCACAATTTAACCTCTCTCCAGACGGCATAGAGATCATATCATATGCGGACGATTGTACGATCTTGGCATCAGGGCCCCCAACCATTGATGACATCTGCGATAGGTTGAACATCTAACTCAACGAGCTAGCCTCATATTTCGCTGCAAGAAATCTGAAGATATCCGCCACTAAATCTTCAGCCACATTGTTCACTACAAATACGCATGAGGTGAACCCCGAGCTGACTGTGATGGTCGATGGAGAAATAATTCCGACCATCAAGTGTCCCAAAATACTTGGCGTCACATTTGACAGCTCTTACACATTCTCCTCACATGCCACAGCAATCTGCGATAAAGTCAAAAGTAGAAACAAGGTCCTCAAGTCACTTGCTGGCAGCACTTGGGGTGCAGACAAAGAAACCTTGTTGACCACGTACAAAGCAATAGGCCGGTCTGTGGTAAGTTATGCAGCGCCAGTGTGGTCTCGTCAACTTTGTGACACGCAGTGGAATAATATTCTGATCTGTCAGAATGCCGCCCTCCGAACTGCGACGAGCGGCCTCCTCAGTTCTCATGTGGACCACCTCCTTCAAGAGACAAAGATCCTACCAGTGCGAAGACATAACAACATGCTGTCCAAGCAATACCTTTTGGGCTGTTATCGCAGAAATCATCCAAATCATCATCTTGTGGATAGGTATCCACCGCCCAGAAGCCTTAAGGTAGATCGACACGATCTAGAGCGTGAGGTTCAGCGCTACAAGAGAGAACCTCTAGATCAAGCGGCATATCTAGCGGGTCTAAACAACATTCATGCAGACACGGTAGCAGATGCGGTAATTGGCTACCGGGTGAATGTAGTCCTTGGAGAACGACCGCCACCCATTGCACCCGAAGAAATCGACCTCCCCCGGCAAACCAGAGTAGTTCTGGGCAGATGCAGCCGTCTCTACTCCTACAGAGCAAGGATTGATGCCGACGTGCAAGATGTATGTCCCGATTGTAACCAGGGACCGCACGATACACGTCACCTGTTTAACTGCCCGGCCAGACCCAGATCCCTGTGGACGCACCCCATCTTAGTCGCAGAGTTCCTGGGTCTTGATACTCAACAGAATCAATCAGACGAAAGATAGAACACAATAAACTGCTACAACAACAACAACAACCCAAACGATGCGGATTTTGCCATCCTAAGAGAAGTCGTTAATAAGCAATTTTATTGTTGGTAAAGATGTTCAGATTCGACTTCCTCGCGTAAGCACCACACCACTTCACGCATTCCGTGATCGCCCGGATCTACGCCTGCAGGACCTTATTATTGTCAGGCAGACTAAAACAGATCTCAGATCCTGGGTTCTCAAGGTAGACACCTAGGCCCACTCTGTCCTCTGGCTTTGATCCTTCCGTGTAACATGATATTCCAGATGGCAATACTAGAGTTCCGTCAATCCAAGACTTTGCCGCTGGCAGCAGTGCCTTGCACTTGACTTCAAGGTTCATCTCAGGTATCCGATCGGAGACCTCTTACCTTCCTTCCAGGTTTCTTATCGTCGCCTCAATTATACCGCGATGGTATGACCTGCTCCCATCCTCAATCCATCATCCAGCTCGTCTCAAAAGAGATGATCGGAGATGCAAATGGAAAAGGAAAGTCAAAGATAGCAACACACACCAACCACTATGGGAGGCGTTTCGGCTTCGGTTAGAAGACTTTTCAACCATATTAGGTGTGATGGCTTCAAGGGCCATGCTTTGGTATGTTGTCTTTGAATCGTATTAATAGCGAAAACGCATATACGATACAATTACCACATTAACCACTCTCGCCAACCCTATCTATCAGCTGTACTTTTCCCAATGCATGTATTTTGTGTGTAATGACAGACATTCTTTCAGTGACAAATTACACTTCTTCCGTACTACACATGGTTTTTTGCATCTATTGGAAGTTGTATAGATGTCTTCGAACGCTAAGACAACGGCAATGGCTCTCGCCATTGCTCCGTGGTCCCAGGTTCAAATCCTAAAGATTCTATAAACTAAGCAGTATGAAAAAAAAGTTGTAAAGGATTCAACTGACTTTACTAACAGAGATATAGCTCAGACACAAACCAGTCTATATGACATCAAAGGCCATGATACTTCGTGTATGTATCATATCTCTTTAACGATTCAATAAATAAGTTTCTTTGAGTATTTGTCACCATTTATATGATTTCCCCTCAAGCCATACTTAATACCAGTATTCAATTGTGCTAATGATCGATGAGAAATTCTACATTTTAAATTGTATAATACAAAAAAAATCACTTAGGTAACTAAATTAGTTTAAAATAGTTAGAAAGTTAAAAGAACAAAGAAAAAACACTTAAAAAAGAAACAAAAAAGTTAAAACATAATGGTGTGCTCAACAATTTGCGCTGTGTTTGTTATTATTATTACAACAAAAACGAAGAAGAAAAAAACATCATTAAATCACTTTCACTATATGTTCACTTGATTTTTTGGGCAAACACATAGATGTTACCATACATTTCTGTTCACCGAATCATGTCATTCATTAATTTACAGAACAACTAATTAATATTCGCCGAAACTTGCAATTTATATTTTTTTAGTTTAAAGTTTTTATTTTTTTTATTGATGTCGCCTTTCTTGCGAAGGACATAATACAGTGCAGAAATATCTGAAAGGGAAAGAAATGTCTGAAAGGGATTCAATATTTTGTCCAAAAGTGAAACAGATCCACGTTAAAGATCAATACTTGACTGCAAGAAGGAACGAGTATTCAATACCTAGGCGACACATGGATGGACAAACAGAATGAGATTTTTATACCTTACACCACTACTGTGATATAGGGTATTATAACTTAATGCATTTGTTTGTAACACATACATTCTCTGTCCTCTGAATGTACCCCACCGTAATAGGTCACGAAGACAGAATCTTCCTTAGCCTAGAGTCCTCAAATGTATTCTCCACGGAGCTGCAGAATTCTACTCAGGTTTTGTTCTGAGCCTTTCTCAGCTCGGCCTTATATTTTTTTTTAGCTTGTTGAAGAGTTTTTTGTAGTCCTTCCTTATACTAACCACCTCTGGGGTCCACCATGACGGTCGCTGTTTGCCCCTTGTCTTGGCACCAGGACATGTTTACACAAGCGGGTCGTTCAGGACCTTCGAGATCCGCTTGACCATTATGCCTATATCCTGCGCAGTTGCCACTACCTTTTCTGATCTAGAAGGGATCGACGTGCAGAATTTTTGCCGAAATTTATCCCAATCCGCCTTTCTTCTGTTTAGCCGAGGGACCACTTCTGCAGTATTTTCCCCAAGGCTAAAACTAATATAACGATGATCAGAGAAGCTGTGGTCATCATACATTTCCCAGTCGCATATTTTTCCACTTATATCTTCCGATACAAAGGTAATATCTAGTACCTCCTGCCTGTTCCGGGTAATAAAGATCGGTTTATTCCTTAATTACAAATCGCCAGATTGCACCTTATAATATATTCAATAAGCAGCTTACCCCTTTCGTTGACATCCGAACTTCCCCATATCTGGTTGTTGTTGTAGACACTTTTGCATGTGGAGGTGGCGAACCTCATCAAGCTCTTATAGGCGAGCAAGCTCGTTTCGGTCTATACGATCGATCGCCGCGGGAACATGATAGCCATTGCTTATTTAAAGGCCCTAATAACTCTCCTTGTCGTATCGAGCATCATAGGTACTCAGTATTTAAACAAGAGCCGTGGCCATCCGGCCTCTCACTGAAACTCACCACTCGATACCGCTGATTGTTCGCTACAGCAATTGCAGCTACTCCGTATGAAGCATTCCACTATCTGCAACCTGTGAACGCGCCCGATAGCTCCCCGCTAAACTTTTCGTGATAACAAAGAACACCACACAGATTGGAGCTCAAAGTTCCGGCCTGTGTGATGCTCATAATTATCCCGTATCGGGCCCCATGTCTGTGCATTAGCATCACTTCCTACAATGAAGCTCTTCTTCTCTACAGAAGCGGCTTCAACCAGCGACTTAAGGTTTGAAGGCAGCATCTCCGAATCGTGTGGTATATGTATATAGGGAAGCCAGCCAGTAATGAGAATTGTTTATTTCAAAGCAGGCTACTACTGAATCTTCAGTGCTTAGCGACAGAAGAAGAAAAGAATACAGGCTTTGTGTCTCTCATTCCCCGTACCGTTGAGTAGATTTATTCACGGAATTCTTAGTTCCTGGATAAGAAACACGACAAATCCCCCTGCCATCAGGAGGACCTTTAGTGTCGCCGAAGCGGCCTTTCAATGGTGGAGATTTATCTGTAGAAACCGGACCATAGTCAGGATTCAGAACTTTCACCACTGTTGTGTTAGCCTCGTCTTCTGATTCCACCAGCAGTTTATCCTCACAAGATTCATTAGATCTTGTCATGATGATCTTCCGTACGCATCCAAGGGCAGGTGAGAAGGCAGTGGAACCACTCTTCATCCTCAGGACACTGGACATTTGCAGTGTGGACGACTCCTCCTTAGTATAGAAGCTTCACTAGCTGCTAGTACTTCTTGAGTTTCGTCTTTCCCCGCTGGCGCAAACCTTGAGCCGAGTCCAAACGGATGACCCACCCACACACCTCCTGTCTCGGCAGTCGGATTTTCAGTCTCCTGCAATTCGTCAGACTTTGAGCTAAGAAATGCAAAATCGAAGCTCTCTTGCATTAAGCAGGGAATTCCACTGGGAGGGTTCTCTACACTATCGTGATTATCCTCTTCTTCTCCAAGCTCCCTCAACCCGCTACTGGCATGAAAATAATATCATGCGCAAAGAATTGCTCTAGCCTTACAGAGGGGCATTGGCAGAGGCTTCACTGTGTGTCAGCTGTGTGTAAAAAGCGTCAAAACTCACTAAAGGATCTAAACAAGTAAACTAACATAAAGAACTATTTCAGTAAGCTGTTGTGAGCGATAACTTAAATGAATGACATTGACCAACACTATTGATGATATGCCTATGTACATATGACTAAAGGTCTATAAAGCTGCTATCTCACGATATGTGCTAGACATTCTTATGTACATGAAATACGCATGTATTCTCATATGTATTGTATTTTTATACCTTCCACCGCAGAATGGAGGTGTACGAATTTTGTCATTCAGCTTCAAACACCTCGAAATATGCGTCTATGACCCCATAAAGTATATATATTCGTGATCCTCATGACATTTTACGTCGATCTAGCAATCTCTGTCCGTCCGGCCGTCTGTGTCGAAAGCACGCATACTTTCGAAGGAGTAAAGCTAGCCGCTTAAAATTTGGCACAAATACTTCTTATTAGTGTAGCTCGGTTGAATTTGTAAATGGGTCATATTGGTTCATTTTTGATATAGCTGTCATATAAACCGGTATATATATTCTTGATCAGCGTAAAATTCCAAGACGATCTAGCCATGTCCGTCCGTCTGACTGTTGAAATCATGCTACAGTTTTTAAAAAAAGGGATATTAAGCTGAAACTTTGCACTGATTCTTTTTTGGTGCATAAGCTGGTTAAGTTCGAAGATGGGCTATATCGGTCTAAATTTTGATATAGACCCTCTATATACACCGATCTCTCGATTTAGGGTCTTAGGCCCATAAAAGCCACATTTATTATCCGATTTTGCTGAAACTTGGGACAGTTTCTTCAATTTAGCCTAGATCGGTTCAGATTTGGATATAGATGCCATATAGATCGATCTCTTGATTTAAGGTTTTCGGCCCATAAAAGGCGCATTTATTGTTCGATTTAGCCGAAATTTGGGACAGTGAGTTAAGTTAGGCCCCTCGACATACTTCTTCAATATGGCCTAGATCGGTTCAGATTTGGATATAGCTGCCATATAGAACGATCCATCGATTTAATGTCTTGGGCCCATAAAAGGCGCATTTATTTTCCAATGTCGCCGAAATTTGGGACAGTGAGTTGTGTTGGGCCCCTAGACATCTTCCTGGAATATGCCGCAGATAGGTTCAGATTTGGATATAGCTGCCATATAGACCGATCTCTCGATTTAAGTTCTTGGGCCCCTAATAGGCGCATTTATTGTCCGATTTTGTCGAAATTTGGGACAGGGAGTTGTGCTGGGCCCCTAG
Organism: Stomoxys calcitrans; assembly: GCF_963082655.1. Classification (NCBI taxonomy): domain Eukaryota; kingdom Metazoa; phylum Arthropoda; class Insecta; order Diptera; family Muscidae; genus Stomoxys; species Stomoxys calcitrans. The sequence continues at coordinate 36,208,287 of NC_081555.1, forward strand.
ACATCTTCGTGGAATATGCCGCATATCGGTTCAGATTTGGATATAGCTGCCATATAGACCGATCTCTCCATTTAAGGTTTTAGGCCCATAAAAGGCGCATTTATTGTGCGATTTAGCCGAAATTTGGGACAGTGAGTTAAGTTAAGCCCCTCGACATATTTCTTCATTATGGCCCAGATCGGTTCAGACTTGGATATAGCTGCCATATAGACCGATCTCTCGATTTAAGTTCTTGGGCCCCTAATAGACGCATTTATTGTCCGATTTTGTCGAAATTTGGGACAGGGAGTTGTGTTGGGCCCCTAGACATCTTCGTGGAATATGCCGCAGATCGGTTCAGATTTGGATATAGCTTCCATATAGACCGATCTCTCGATTTAAGTCCTTGGGCCCCTAATAGGCGCATTTTTTGTCCGATTTTGCCGAAATTTGGGACAGGGAGTTGCATTAGGTCCTTGAACATCCCTCTTTAATTTGGCCAAGATCGGTTTAGATTTGGATATAGCTGCCATATAGACCGATCTCTAGATTTAAGATTTTGGGGCCATAAAGAACACATTTATTATCCGATTTTGCTTAAATTTGGGACAGTGACTTATGTTAGGCTTTTCGACATCCGTGTCGTATATGCTTCAGATCGGGTTTATTTGCATATGGCTATCATAAATGCCTATATTTCGTTCTACAAAATTGAACAGTGACTTTTAGACTTATTAGACCTCTCAATATCCGTGTCGAATTTGCTCCAAATCGGACCATATTTCAATATAGCTGCTATGAGGGCATAAATTATGCATTTTTCACCAGATTATGATAAATGTGGTTTACATATATACCCGAACTGGTGGGTATCCAAAGTTTGACCCAGCAGAACTTAACGCCTTTTTATACCCTCCACCATAGGATGGAGGTATACTAATTTCGTCATTCTGTTTGTAACTACCCGAAATATTCGTCTGATACCCCCTAAAGTATATAAACTCTTGATCGTCACGACATTTTATGTCGATCTAGCCATGTCCGTCCGTCTGTCCGTCTGTCCGTCCGTCCGTCCGTCCGTCTGTCTGTCGAAAGCAAGCTAACTTCCGAATGAGTAAAGCTTGCTGCTTGAATTTTTGCACAAATACTTTTTATTAGTGTAGGTCGGTTGGGATTGTAAATGAGCAATATCGGTCAATGTTTTGATATAGCTGCCATATAAACCGATCTCGGGTCTTGACTTTTTGAGACTCTAAAGGGCGCAATGCTGGTCCGATTTGACTGAAATTTTGCACGTAGTGTTTTGGTACCACTTCCAACAACTGCTCTAAGTATGGTTTAAATCGGTCCATAACCTGATATAGCTGCCATGTAAACCGATCTTGGGTCTTGATTTCTTGAGCCTCTAGAGGGCGCAATTCTTATCCGATTGGAATGATTTTTTGCACGTAGTATTTTGTTATGATACCCAACAACTGTGCCAAGTATGGTTCATATCGGTCCACAACTTGATATAGCTGCCATATAAACCGATCTTGGGTCTTAACTCTTGAACCTCTAGAGGGCGCAATTCTTATCCGATTTGAATGAATTTTTGCACGTAGTATTTTGTTATGATACCCAACAACTGTGCCAAGTAGAATTCAAATCGTGTAATAACCTGATATAGCTGTCATATAAACCGATCTTGGATCTTGATAAATCGATCTCTCAATTTTGCTTCTTGAGCCCCAAAGGACGCAATTCTTATTCGAATTGGCTGACGTGTTACACAGGTCTCCAACATATAATTTAATTGTGATCCAAACCGGACCATATCTTGATATCGCTCTAATGGCAGAGCAAATCTTTTCTTATATCCCTTTTTACCCAAGAAGAGATGCCGGTAAAAGAACTCGACAAATGCGATCCATGGTGGAGGATATATAAGATTCGGCCCGGCCGAATTTAGCACGCTTTTACTTGTTTACACTTTTTTTCTTTTATCCTTTTATCCGGGAAAACAACTCAAAAAATGCGATCCATGGTGGAGGGTATATAAGATTTGATCCGACCAAACTAAGCAGGCTTTTACTTGTTCAACCGTGTTCCAACTTGAGATCATATTCAATTCTTTCTATTCAAAGGACTTATAAAAGTAAGACAAGTATATGCTGTTCTCAAAACACTTTGACTGGTAGGGTGTATAGCGATTTCTGATACCCCATAAATCTTCATCAAGACCTTTGTCAAATTGATTAAGGTGCTCTACATACCCAACGACTATCCAGTACAGTGTAGAGCACGTTTTTACTTTGAAACAGCACACATTTAGTTCTCTTCCACTCCTTAACGCAGTAAGAGAGAGGAAAATCTTGCTTTCCACTATTCCGATACAAACCAATCATCAAGGCTAAGAGCAACTAATACATCAACATTGCCAAACTCTTTTTGTTGTGCACTTGAACATACAATGAATGACACTTCAAGTGATTTTTGTGCTTAGGTCACATTGACCTTTAGCACAGCAACAATCACACACAGTCAAAGGGTTTTGAAAACAGCAACAATCACACACAGTCAAAGTGTTTTGCAAACAGCACACACACACTTACCTAACTTGTATAAGTTCTTTGCTATGCTATTCTTTGAATAGAACCGTTGAATATGATATCGAGATGGAATACGTTCGAAAAACTACGAAAAGATTTTAAAGGTAAAAAAGAGCGTAAACGGTTGTTTTTTGCATACAATTTTTAAGTTTGTTTAATAAAATCATCCTATTATCAGCTAACATTTCATTTCAAACTTTTCATCATTGACAAAAAAAAAAAACTTAAACGCATTTCACACCATTTCTCGTCTAACTATGTTTGAAACTCAAACGAATCATAACTAAATCAAATTATAACTTTATACAAAGCAATATATATATATAATAGTACTATTTATATAACATAATAAGTTAATGCACAATACTTTTTAGGGGAAAAACCAAAGCAAAACCAACAACAACAACAAAAATGAGAATATATTAGCACTTATTCAGAGTTAGAATAAAATCACAAAATAAAAACCAACAAAAAACAAGGATACAATTTTTATGCTTAAGTAACCCATCGAAAAACAAAGATTAAAACAAAAAATTCAAACTTTTCATTTAAGCTTTGAAACTTAATACTAATAGTAACTATGATTTAGAGATAAAAAGCAAAAACCATTACACAACCAACAATTATAAAATTAAAATGTTAGGCAAAACATTCTTAAGATGGCTTGTATTGAGACTGATTTTATAATAAATAAAAACAAAAACAAAAACATATAACAATTAAAGAAAAACCAGAAAAAACACTACAAAAAAGATACCAAAATTAAGGAATGTAAAAAGTCTATACAAAATATTATTAAAAAAAAAAACTAAATTTTTAAGAAAAAAAAAAACTAAATTACAAGTAATCAAAATGATAATTACCAACAAAATGGAAAAGTAGAAATGCAAAAGCAAACCAAAACTAAAACCAAAGATAAACCAACTACAAATGCAAGGAAACTTAAAAAAAACAAAAACAGAACAACCAACCAAAAAATATATATATAAAAACAAATAAATGTTGTATTTTGCACAACAAAATGGATATTTTTAGTTAAAATTTAAAAGACAAAAAATAAAAATCTACAGCATTGAAAAAATAAAATTAAACCAAAATAAATAGCAAAGATATTTAAGAATCCCACACAAAGAACAAGTTTAACAAATACCATCACTCATAAGCCAAGTTCCAATATTAATCACCAGCATGACGTTTATGAACGTCATCGCCCCGAGTATTTGTAAAATTCATTGTAGGTTATCTATCCTTTCATACCCACAGAATCGAAAAACAAAGCAATTGATAAGCCAGGCAACAACACCTTTCGAATGTTTCTTTCGTTGTTTAGCAAATTCAAACAGTAAAACCAAATTATGTACTTATTCATAGAGTCCACGAACTTGGGTGTTTCTCTTATGGCACGAAAAAGTTCATTAAACAAATGATTATGTTCATGAAATAAATTCAATAAATAAATAAATAAAAAATAAATTAATCAAGTTTCTTTTTTTTGGTTTTTGTGAATTTCTAGTAGCTTTTATAGGAAGTTGCAACTTCTATAAGTGTGAGACCAATAGTCAGTAAAATTTCGGCAGGGCCGAACTTTGATTACCCACCACCTCGAGTATATATGCAAAACACCTTTCGACATAATGCGGTGAAAAATGCATACCAAAATTTCGTCGTAATCGAATTATAAATGCTCCTTTTATGGGCCCAAAACCTTAAATCGAGAAATCGGTCTATATGGCAGCTATATCCAAATCTCGCCATATTGCTGAAGAATGTCGAAGGGGCTAACACAACTCACTGTCCCATATTGCGGCGACATCGCACAATAAATGCGCCTTTTATGGGCCCAAAACCTTAAATCGGCGGATCGGTCTATATGGCAGCTATATCCAAATCTGAACCGATCTGTGTCATATTGCAGAAGTATGTCCAGGGGCTTAACTTAACTCACTGTCCCAAATTTCGGTGACATCAGACAATAAATGCGCCTTTTATTGGCCCAAAACCTTAAATCGAGAGATCGGTCTATATGGCAGCTATATCCAAATCTAGACCGATCTGAGCCATATTGCAGAAGTATATCGAGGGGCTTTACTTAACTCACTGTCCCAAATTTCAGCAAAATCGGACAATAAATGCGCCTTTTATGGGCCCAAAACCTTAACCCGAGAGATCAGTCTATATGTCAGCTATATCCAAATCTCTACCGATCTGTGCCATATTGCAATAGTATGTCGAGGGGCTTAACTTAACTCACTGTCCCAAATTTCAGCAAAATCGGACAATAAATGCGCCCTATATGGACCCAAAAGCTTCAATAGAGAGATCGGTCTATATGGCAGCTATATCCAAATCTCTACCGATCTGTGCCATATGGCAGAAGTATATCGAGAGGCTTTACTCAACTCACTGTCCCAAATTTCAACAAAATCGGATAGTAAATGGGCCTTTTATGGGCCCAAAACCTTAACTAGAGAGATCGGTCTATATGGCAGCTATACCCAAATCTAGACCGATCTGTGGCATATTGCAGAAGTATGTCAAGGGGCTTAACTTAACTCACTGTCCCATATTACGGCGACATCGGACAATAAATCCGCCTTTTATGGGCCCAAAACCTTAAATTGACAGATCGGTTTATATGGCAGCTATACCCAAATATGGACCGATCTGAGCCATATTGCAGAAGTATATCGAGAGGCTTTACTTAACTCACTGTCCCAAATTTCAGCAAAATCGGATAACAAATGAGGCTTTTATGTGCCTAAGACCCTAAATTGACTGATCGGTCTATATGGGGGCTATATTTAAATCTGGACCGATCTGAGCCAAATTGAAGAAAGATGTCGTAGGGCCTAACACAACTCACTGTCCCAAATTTCAACAAAATCGAATAATAAATGCGTCATTTATGGGCCTAAGACCCTAAATCGGCTGATCGGTCTATATGGGGGCTATATCAATATATAGTCCGATATAGCCCATCTTCTAACTTAACCTGCTTATGGATAAAAAAAGAAACTGTGCAAAGTTTCAGCTCAATATCTCTATTTTTAAAGACTGTAGCGTGATTTCAACAGGCAGACGGACAGACGGACGGATATGGCTAGATGGCTAGATTTTTACGCTGATCAAGAATATATATACTATATAGGATCGGAAATGGATATTTCGATGTGTTGCCAACGGAATGACAAAATGAATATACCCCCTATCCTACGGTGGTGGGTATAAAAAAGATTTCATCAATATAGGTATGTATTAAAAGTAGGCAAGAAACTTGTCTTTAACTAGAGTCTTGCAGTCGGCCCAGGTCTTCTCAACGAGCATAAAATTTCAACTTAGAACAGAGTTCAAATGAGGGGTGAATTAATTTTGAGAGGAAAATGGATTCATTGTAGCATCCGAACTTTATGCAAAGAAATTTTTTTCTGGAAGTGAAAGATGATCGGATGTTTTGCTGGATGGGAAGTTGAACAGCAAATACATGCTGAAATGGCGAAAAAACATTACCATTGCCCCATACTTACTTTAATTGGCTATGACAGAACATTTGTTCCAGAAGCAGAACGTAGAATGGCATTCCAAGTGCCTCAATCTTCTGCGCTCATTTAATAATCTCAGGCACCATGTTTCATGGTGTCTCCCACCACTTGATCTTTCCAACGGGATTTTGGTCGTCCCGGTTTGCGTGTACCACCATGTCTGCTTTCAAAGGTTTCTTTGCTGAAGCTTCTTCATCCATTTTTGGTTGGAAGTCGGAAGGCATAAAACAACAAACTGTTTCAAATTTCAGCGAAATCGGGTAATAAATAAAACTTTTATGGACTTCAGACCCTTTGTCGGCAGCTTGGTCTATATGGGTCGATTGTTGGGAGGCTTAAAATAACTCACTGTTTAAATTTTCAGCGAAATCGGGAAATAAAAAAAAACGTTTATGTGCTTCAGACTCCTTCAGACCGATCTACAGATTAGTCTATATGGCACCTATATCTAAATATAGTCCGATCTGAACCATATTTGGGTTGGATGTCAGGAGGCTTAAAACAACTCTTTGTTTCAAAATCCAGCGAAATCGAGTAATAAATGCAGCTTTTATGGGTTCCAGACCCTTTATCGGCAGATCGATCTATGCAAATGCAAATTTTGCCCATGAACATTCCAATAAGGAACAGGGGGAAACTTCTCACATATCAATGAGTGTAGTACGATTCAAGTTTAAGCTCAATGATAAGGGGTCTCCTTTTTATAGCCGAGGGCGACACCTCTTTGAGGAGAAGTTTTACATGGCATAGTACCTCACAAATGTTGCCAGCATTAGGAGGGAAAAAACACGGCTGAACATTTTTTTTGATGGTCTCGCCAGGATTTGAACCCAGGCGTTCAGCGTCATAGACGGACATGCTAACCTCTGCTCTACGGTGGCCCCCTATATCTATATCGACATACAAACAAAAAAAAATATTTTTTTTTACGTAATAAAGATATGAAGCCATCGCATATTCCAAAATACTGCATCCTCTCCCCTACTTCTTTAAACTATCCACTAACAATTTCGTTCATTGATCACATAGTATAGCCACACAATTAGTTACTTGCACTTAAAAGAATTATTTATAACCGGCTATCTTTTTATTATACCCACCACCATAGGATGGGGGTATACTAATCTCGTCATTCCGTTTGTAACACCTCGAAATATTCGTCTAAGACCCCATAAAGTATATATATTCATCATCGTCCCGACGTTCTGAGTCGATTTAGTCTTATCCTTCCGTCCGTTAGTCCGTCTATTGAAATCACGATAGACTGCTTCCAAACGCTCAAGAAGTCAATTTGTATCTAGGTCGTTGAAGATTGCAAATGGACCATATCAGTTCAGATTTAGATATAGCTGCCATATAAACCGATCTCCCGATTTGACTTCTTGAACCCCCGGAAGCCGCAATTTTCATCCGATTTGGCTGACATTTTGCACATAGTGTTGTGTTATGACTTCCAACAACTGTGTTAAGTATGGTTCGAATCGGTCAAGAATCTGATATAGCTTCCATATAAGTACGGTCCAAATCGGTCAAAAACCAGATATAGCTCACATGTTTCAGCAGAATCCATGGTGGTGGGTTCCCAAGATTCGGGCCGGCCGAACTTAGCACGCTTTTACATGTTTACTGTTCTGTAGGAGAACTTTTGGCACATTTCAGCTCACTACCTTTAACGGACGTTAAAGGTAGCTACTGAGATATGTCTGGATTTTGCCAAGTTAAAACCAATCAGAACTGTTGCTGGGTCTCCAACATCCCCAAGTCACCATTTTAGAATTTTTTGGTGTTACCACAATTAGAGGGAAAATAAACCCTCTGCGCACTCAAAAAAGGGAAATCGGAACATTGCTTTACATGGAGGCTGAAGTGGGTTGTGTTCTTTACACCAGGTAAGATGTATTGGGTTGCCCAAAAAGTAATTGCGGATTTTTTAAAAGAAAGTAAATGTATTTTTAATAAAACTTAGAATGAACTTTAATCAAATATACTTTTTTTACACTTTTTATCTAAAGCTAGCTAAAAGTAACAGCTGACAGAAGAAAGAATGCAATTACAGAGTCACAAGTTGTGAAAAAATTTGTCAGCGCCGACAATATGAAAAATCCGCAATTACTTTTTGGGCAACCCAATAGATGTATGTTTCATGAAATACTTTTCTGTGTACTCAAGATCTCCAATTGGGAGATTGGTTTAACAGCTTTCTCGGAAATTTTACGCATAAGCGCTACTATAGCGATCTTCTCTATAGTATTGAAGGAAAACATTGGAAAACTATTTATTTTAAAGTTATCTAAGAATCTTTCTCAATCACATAATCATAGACAAACATCTCATAAATTTAGTTAAAACCAAAACTAGATTCTAAAAACAGAAGATGGAAATAAAACATAAACCAAACAAAATTAAAATCAACCAAAGACATCAAGCAACATTTAATAGCAATTCTCCAAGCAATAAAGGTAAATATTAATGAATATAGCGAATAAAATAATTTAGAATCACCAGAACAAAATGTGTGCACTATTTTACCCGAAATTTATTGTCAAAGTGTTTTCAGTTTTTCTTTTTATATGTCCAATGTGTTTAGATTAGAAACCGAAATCAAGCCATACCACAACCAATTTAACCAATAACCCTAGAATGTAGAAAAGTTGCAACAAACCCCCTAAACATAAAAACTAAATCAGACATATTGAAGTGATTTAATACAAAAACAGCATCAGAAATTAAAGAATGTTATTATTGTATTGTAATACCACATAACAAAAACAGAACTTGTTCTGATTTCATGGTTACAAAGAGAGTTGAGGCCATAGAAATGAAAGAGTTCATGTCCAAGGCCCTTTCATTCCAATATTGTAAAACCAAAAGCACTTATTTAATAATATTGTTATACAACAACAACATTAGTAGTACATATATGTAAATATATACAAAAACGGGTATTCTTTACTATCTTGAGAACAAGGACATTACACATACTACTACATAACTTCAACCAAATAATTGACTTGAAGCAACGCTTTAAACTATACAAAATATCATATATTCTTATGCACCTTTACGTAATGTCACACTAGAAGCTATTCAAAACTCAAACTACAAGACTAAATAAAAACTATTTTGGAAAGTATTCCAAAAAAAAAAAAAACATTATTCTAATTTTTTATGCAGAAATTTTTCCGAATTGGCCCTATTTCCCGTAAAATACTAAAACACAACAAGTAAAAACGTGCTAAGTTCGGCCGGGCCGAATCGTATATACCCTCCACCATAGATCGCATTTGTCGAGTTCTTTTCCCGGCATCTCTTCTTAGCCAAAAAAGGATATAAGAAAAGAGTTGCTCTGCTATTAGAGCGATAGCAAGATATGGTCCGGTTCGGACCACAATTAAATTATATGTTGGAGACCAGTGTAAAATTTCAGCCAATTCGTATAAGAATTGCGCCCATTGGGGGCTCACGAAGTAATATAGAGAGAACAATTTATATGGCATCTGTATCGGACCGATTCAGACCATAATAAACACGTTTGTTGATGGTCATGAGAGGATCCGTTGTACAAAATTTCAGGCATATCAGACAATAATTGCGACCTCTAGGGGTCAAGGAGTCAAGATCCCAGATCGGTTTATATGGCAGCTATATCAGGTTATGAACCGATTTGAACCTTATTTGACACAGTTGTTGAAAGTCAAAATAAAATACGTCATGCAAAATTTCAGCCAAATCGGATAGGAATTGCGCCCTCTTGAAGCTCAAGAAGTCAAATCCCCAGATCTGTTTATATGACAGCTATATCAGGTTATGGACCGATTTGAACCATACTTGGCACAGTTGTTGGATATCATAACGAAATACTTACGAAAAATTCATTCAAATCGGATAAGAATTGTGCCCTCTAGAGGCTCAAGAAGTCAAGATCCAAGATCGGTTTATATGACAGCTATATCAGGTTATGGACCGATTTGAACCATGCTTGGCATATTTGTTGGATATCATAACAAAACACGTCGTGCAATCATTCATTCTAATCGGATAAGAATTGTGCACTGTAGAGGCTCAAGAAGTCAAGACCCAAGATCGGTTTATATGGCAGCTATATCAGGTTATGGACCAATTTAAACCATACTTAGCACAGTTGTTGGATATCATAACAAAACACGTCGTGGAAAATGTTATTCCAATCGGATAAGAATTGCGCACTCTAGAGGCTCAAGAAGTCAAGACCCAAGATCGGTTTATATGGCAGCTATATCAAAACATGGACCCATATGGCCCATTTACAATACTAACCGACCTACACTAATAAGAAGTATTTGTGCAAAATTTCAAGCGGCTAGCTTTACTCCTTCGGAAGTTAGCGTGCTTTCGACAGACAGACGGACGGACAGACGGACGGACGGACGGACGGACGGACGGACAGACGGACGGACAGACGGACGGACGGACAGACGGACGGACAGACGGACGGACAGACGGACGGACAGACGGACGGACAGACGGACGGACAGACGGACGGACAGACGGACGGACAGACGGACGGACAGACGGACGGACAGACGGACGGACTGACGGACGGACAGACGGACGGACAAACGGACGGACAGACGGACGGACAGACGGACGGACAGACGGACGGACCGACAGACAGACAGACAGACGGACATAGCTAAATCGAATCAGAAAGTGATTCTGAGTCGATCGGTATACTTATCAATGGATCCATCTCTCATCATTTTGGGTGTTACAAACAAATTTACTAAGTTATAATACCCTGTACCACAGTAGTGGTGTAGGCTATAATGACTTCAACAATGTTCAGCATTAATTTATGATCCGAATCGGACTATAACTTGATATAGATCTAATAGCATAACAGTTCTTATTCAATATTCTTTTTTTTTTTTTTTTTTTTTTGCTTAAAAAGAGATACCACGCAAAGAACTCGACAAATGCGATCCATGGTGGTGGGTATATAAAATTCGGCCCGGCCGAAATTAGCACGCTTTTACTTGTCTTATCTCAGTTTGCTATCAGTGTTAATCACAAAATGGGAACACTAGAAATCACAAAATTGTATTTCATAAATATTTTTAGATTATTTTGATGTACATAGATTTATTAACAATTTATGAATTTTACAATTTCCCTGCCACTAAACACTTGCGGCCGTATTCACAAAACTTAATTCAACCTTAAAGTATTGGGTTGCCAAAAAAGTAATTGCGGATTTTTCATATAGTCGGCGTTGACAAATTTTTTCACAGCTTGTGACTCTGTAATTGCATTCTTTCTTCTGTCAGTTATCAGCTGTGACATTTAGCTTGCTTTAGAAAAAAAGTGTAAAAAAAGTATATTTGATTAAAGTTCATTCTAAGTTTTATTAAAAATGCATTTACTTTCTTTTAAAAAATCCGCAATTACTTTTTGGGCAACCCAATAGGTTTATTTGACAGTTCTTTAGAGGATATTTGTCCAATAATTCTTCTTAAAGGCTGCATTAAGTTTTGTGAATACCGGTTTCAGTTACTTTCTAATGCTTTTTGTTGTCAAAACAGAATGTAAGAAAATATTTATAAAAAATTTAAGATTAACAAAATTAAAAAAAAAAAAAACAAAAAATTCGCTAAGTTGTAAAATGACACAAAATCCATCTACAACATATATTGTAAAAAATATTTAAATTATTAATGACACTAAAATCTGTAATTTAATTTTATTTTAAGTAAATAAAAGAAAATGAAATTTGAAGCAAGAAAGCAAAAATGTGTTTCTCTACCTCTGAAGGGCATCCGGATTGTATCATATGCGGCGATTGTACCATCATGGCTTCGATGACAGATGCAATTGCTTAAAATGTTAGGCTAGGTTTAAGTGGCAGTCTGCCATCAGGCTCACTTAGACGTTTTCGTCCATTGTCATACCACAGGAACAGTAGAACGAAGATGACTTCTAGTTTCTACCGTTGAACCATCCAGATCGCTTTAAAAAGCCCAAGAACTTGCGAATGTTCACATCTGCTAAATCAGACAGATTCTTAATGATATGAGAAGCTAAAGTGGAACTCCTTCTGACTGCTGGTGCGGTACATTCACACAGAAGGTGTTCTATAGTCTCTTCTTCTTCAATGTCCTCACAGCTTCTGCAAAAGTCGTTACTGCCAATCTTCAGTTTGTCAGCATGTTTTCCGATTAAACAGTGATCGGTCATGACGCACACAATGACTGAGACGTCTCTTCTAGCCAATAAAAGCAAAGCGGTAGACCTCTTCAAGTCTACATGAGGCCACTTAGTTTTGGTATGCTCACAGACCCCTCTTTACGACCATCTATCATTCGTTATCCTAAGGGCCTGGTCCTGAAAACTTGGCTTACATGTCGCTAGAGGCATATCCACAAATTCCAGTATCCCTGGAATGTGTAGGGTAGTTCCAAGTCTCGCACGCTCGTCCGCTTCATAATTCCCTGGGATATCTCCGTGGCCCGGCATCCAAAACAGCTGAATTTTGAACTGTTCAGCCATATCGTTAAGACATCTGCGACAGTCGAAGGCGGTTTTTGTGTTCAGAAATACGTTCTCCAGGGATGTAATGACTGCCTGGCTGCCTGAGAAGATATTTATGCCAATCGTCGTTATGCCATTATCTCTTACCCATTCCACCAATTCTTTAATTGTAAGGCTCTCCGCTTGTTACACACTGCAGTGGTCGGGTAACCTTTTCGTTATGACCAGTTCTAGATCTTTAGAGTACATCCCAAAGCCCACCTGGTCGTCTAGTTTGGAACCATGCGTATAGAAGTCTATGTAACTTCTATTACCAGGGATATCGTAGTTCCAATCGGTTCTATCAGGAATAGTGGTACAGCACTTTGTATCAAAAAGCGGCTCATTTATGTAGTAATCCACATCGCCTGGAACATCGGACATTGTATTAAGGAAAACACAGTGTCTGTAGCCGCCACATGACCAAAGAGAAAGCTCCCTTAACCTCACAACAATGGTCGCAGCAATTTGTCTAGCCACAATGTCGAGAGGCATTTGATCTAGCATTAAAGTCAGTGCATCAGATGGTGTCGTCCTCAGTGCGGATGTGATGCACAAACAAGTCATCCTTTGGATCCGGTTAAGTATTGAGCAGTAGGTGGGCTATTGAATCGCTGTCCACCAGATCACAACACCATATAGCATTATAGGTCTGACAACTGCTCCCTTAACTTCACGGCAGAGGTCGCAGCAATTTGTCTAGCCACAATATCCAGAGGCATTAGATATAGCATTAAAGTCAGTGAATTAGATGGTGTCGTCCTCAGTACGTCTGTGATGCACAAACATGTCATCCTTTGGATCCGGTTAAGTATTAAGCAGTAGGAAGATTTTTGCAGCGCCGTCCACCAGAGCACAACACCATATAGCATTATAGGTCAGACAACTGTAGTATATACCCAATGCATGATGCGCGGTTTAAACCCCCCAACTTTTGCCAATGTTGGGGATTTAAACAGCGCCTTTCTTGCCCTTTCCAAAATGTTGTATTAGAAGTTAAATTTCAGGTATTTTGCGCTTTCTGTAAATGGAACATTCTCTCCCCCCATCCTCCCATCCTCTCCTACAGGATAAACGATCTTTAGTAGGGGAGAATTCGTGACAATCACTATCTACGGCCGGCAATGATGTAAGTAGGCTTAGATTCGAAACAGGCGCTGATGCAAATAGATGCGAATGCGAGCTGGGCGCGAATGCAACTGGTTGCGGATGCAGGCTAAGTGCGGATGCAGGCTAAGTGCGGATGCAGGCTAAGTGCAGATGCAGGCCAAGTGCGGCTGCAGGCTAAGTGCATATGCGAATTTAGCGCGGATGTAACTGGATGCGGATGCAACTATATGCGGAAGCTAAATGCGGGGCAAACACTTGGAGCTATGCTTCAATTGCAGACACTGCCACTTATCTACTTAGACCTGGCTTTCTCTAGAACCAGAGAGTTCACGATGATGGCAGCAAAGACCCAATCTAATGAGCACGAACGAAAACAGACTGATTGAAAATGATCACAAGCATTTGAAACAAATGCTAAGAATAAATAAAATAAACACCCAATGTCATGCCAACCCTCAACATGCTATATTCTGCTCACAGTGGTCTTCAGGTTCATAAAACGAAAATATACAAAATTTGTCCGTAGCGTATACAAAAGGACCGGAGGCCACCGTAGCGCAGAGGTTAGCATGGCCGCCTATGATGCTGAACGCCTAGATTCGAATCCTGGAGAGAGCAGAAAAAATTTTCAACGATGGCTTTCCTCTCCTAATACTGGCAACATTTGTGAGGTACTATGCCATGTAAAATTCTCTCTCCAAAGAGGTGTCGCACTGCGCCACTCCGTTCGGACTCGGCTATAAAAAGGAGGCCCCTTATCATTGAGCTTAAAACTTGAATCGGACTGCACTCATTGACATGTGAGAAGTTTGCCCCTGTTCCTTAGTGGAATGTTCATGGGCAAGATTTGCAAAAAAATTGCATTTGTCCTTTTGTATTTAAAAGTCCTTTTTAAAAACCTTTCTTAAAAAAAATTAACTAACATCAAAAATTCACAATTTAAACAATTTGACGCAATTCGTAAAACTTCTGAGTGTGTTCATATCGTATAACAGATTCGCAGAATTATTTTACAACATAAAACAGAAAAAGCGTATTTATCGTAATGATATCTTGCATATGAATTTTGAGTATTCACTACATTTAGAAACTCTTGCATTGTTTAAATTTTCAATAGGAACCATGTGAGATCAAAAATAACTCGTGTGTGATACTATAGATGTCACCCAATGACTGTCAAACTAACGAAATTATTTAAATGTCCCCATCTATTGATACTTCCTTGCACTAGCATCTGCTTATCTTATCCAATGCTTATCTAACGATTCCATCTATTGGTATTTTGTTGAATTACTCACTGTCGCATACAAAGATAAATTCCACTACTTATAAAGTATCTAAAAAACACCATCTATTGGTGGGTGCAGCATATGAATTTCGTCACAACCATAGAAACATTAAAAAAAATAATTCACTAGATGTCTCCCTATAAAATGACATTCTCCAACAAACGACTAAGAATTTTGAGCTTTGTGTAAACTTTACCCGCAGAAACTTTTCTTAAAAGCTCTAATTAATGGGGGTACACAAATAACACAGGCGCCGTCATACGGAAATTTTAAAGTTAATGTAATACCATTGGTTAACGCGAGGACGTCGAGTTTGAACAGCCAGTAAATTGTCTATTAGAGCAATAGCAACCAGGACGGTAAGGTCACGAACAGTCTTGGAGTGTAAGAAGGAAATTAACGCCTTCTCTGAGAATGACACGACCAGGATTGTTTGGGTGCTGGACCATAGAGTAGTAGGGGAAAATGAAAGTCCAGACGATTTGGCCGTGAAGACCAAGGGACTGGATTTGAAAATGTTAAGAAAAAAACAAGTAAAAGCGTGCAAAGTTCAGCCGGGCTGAATCTTATATACCCTCCACCATGGATCGCATTTGTCGAGTTCTTTTCCCGGCATCTCTTCTTGGCAAAACAAGAAGTAAAATAGAGAGATCGATTTATATGGGAGCTGTATCAGACTATAGACCGATTCAGACCATAATACACACGTATGTTGATGGTCATGGGAGGATCCGTCGTACAAAACTTCAGGCAAATCGGATAACAAATGCGCCCTCTAGAGGCTCAAGAAGTCTAGACCCAAGATCGGTTTATATGGCAGCTATATCAGGTTATGAACCGATTTGAACCATGCTTGGCACAGTTGTTGGATATCATAACAAAACACGTCGTGCAAAATTTCATCCCAATCGGATATGAATTGCGCCCGCTAGAGGCTCAAGAAGTCAAGACCCAAGATCGGTTTATATGGCAGCTATACAAGGTTATTGACCGATTTTAACCTAATTTAGCACAGTTGATGGAAGTCACAGCAAGACACGTCGTGCAAAATTTCATTTCAATCGGATGAGAATTGCGCCCTCTAGAGGCTCAAGAAGTCAAGACCCACGATCGATTTATAGCGCATCTATGTCAAAACATTGACCGATATAGCCCATTTACAATCCCAACCGACCAACACTATTAAGAAGTATTTGTGCAAAATTTCAAGCGGCTAGATTTACTCCATCGAAAGTTAGCGTGCTTTCGACAGACATACGGACGGACAGACGAACGGACGGATAGACGGATGGACAGACAGACGAACAGACAGACGAACGGACGGACAGACAGACGGACGGACGGACAGACGGACGGACATGGCTAGATCGACATATGGTGGAGGGTATAATTATAGAGTTTTCTTATTGATTATACCTACACCACTACTGTGGTATAGGGTATTATAACTTAGTGCAGAAGGAGAAGAGATAAACCCATTGATTAGACTACCGATCGACTCAGAATCACTTTCTGATTCGATTTAGCCATTCCCGTCTGCCTATTTATCTGTCTGTTTGTCTGTCTGTTCGTCTGTCCATGTTAATTTTGTGTTCAAAGTATAGGTCGCAGTTTTCATCCGATCGTCTTAAAATTTTGTTCAGGCATGTTTTTTGGCCTAGAGATGAAGCCTATTGAAATTGGAAAAAATAGGTTGAAATTAAGATATAGCTCTTATATATATATATATATAGACCGATCTCCCAATCTAAGGTTTTGAATCCAAAAAAGCCACCTTGGAGCAGAGGTTAGCTTGGCCGCCTATGACGCCGAACGCCTAGGTTCAAATCCTGTCGTGAACATCAGAAAAATTTTCAGCGGTGGTAAGGTATCCAGCCATATTAAATCATCTCTTCCAAGTGATGTCACTGTGTGTGTCACCACGGATGTCGAAGAGCCTAACACAGCTCACTGAGCAAAATGTAAGCAAAATCGAGTAATATTTTGCAAATTTTGCCCATGAACATTCCACTAAGGAACAGTGCAAGCATCTCACATATCAATGAGTGCAGTCCGATTCAAGTTTAAGCTCAATGATAAGGGGCTTCCTTTTATAGCCGAGTCCGAACGGCGAGCCGCAGTGCTACACCTCTTTGGAGAGAAGTTTTCACATGGCATAGTACCTCACAAATGTTACCAGCATTAGGAGGGGAAAACCACCGCTGAAAATTTTTTCTGATGGTCTCGCCTGGATTCGAACCCAGGCGTTCAGTGTCATAGGCGGACATGCTAACCTCTGCGCTACGGTGTCCTCCGAGTAATAATCGCTGCATATATGGGCCCAATAACATAAATCGAAAATTTGTATATATGGCACCTATATCCAAATAAACACCGATCTAAACTTTATGTTGGTACATAACACATTGTGCCAAATCATTTAATAAATTCACCTTTAATAGGCCTAAAATCTTAAATCGGGAGATCGGTATATATGACAGCTCATAAACATTGCGTTAGGGAACAGGGGCAAACTTCTCACATATCGAAGAATGCTGTCCGATTCACGTTTTGATCTCTATGATAAAGGGCCTACTTTTTATAGCTGAGTCAAAAGGTCGTGCCTCAGTGCGACACTTCTTTGAGGAGAAGTGTCCACATGGCATAGTACCTCATAAATATCGCCAGCATTAGAAGGCGAAATTGTACATTAAGGGTGCCCAAGATCTTAAATGAAGAGATCGGTACATAAGGAGGCTATATCCAAATCTGGACCGATCAGAGCTGTATTAAACTTAGGGGCCTAATACATCTTTCTTATGCAAATTTCGGCTAAACCGCTTTCTTACATACCACAACAGATCGCATTTGTCGAGTTCTTTTCCCTCTCTTTTGGAGACCATAGTATTTTGAATTTTGGAGACCATAGTAAAAGTCATTGTGTAAAATTTCAGACAAAATGAGTAAGAATTGTGCCCTTTAGGGGCTCAAGAAATGAAATAGGGAGATCGGTTTGTATAGGAGCTGTATCAGGCTATAGACCGATTCGGACCATATTTGACACGTATGTTGAAGGTCATGGGAAAACAAAATTTCAGCCAAATAGGATGATAATTACGCCCTCTCGCGGCGTAGGATGGGGGTATACTTATTTCGTCATTCTGATTGTAACTCTTCAAAATATTCGTCTAAGACTCCATAAAGTGTATATATACTTGATCGTCATGGCATTTTAAGTCGATATAGCCATGTCCGTCCCTCTGTGTACCGAAAGCACGCTTACTTTCGAAGGAAAAAGCTAGGCACTTGACATTTTGCACAAATGCTTCTTATTAGTGTAAGTCAGTTGGGATGGTAAATGGGCTATATCGGTCCATGTTTTGGTATAGGTGCCATATAAAGCGATCTTGGGTGTTGACTTCTTGAGCCTCTTAAGGGCGCAATTCTTAGCCGATTTGGCTGTTATTATGCACGAGGTGTTCCGTTGCTACTTCCAACAACTGTGCGAAGTATGGTTCAAATCGGTTCATAACCTGGTATAGCTGCCATATAAACCGATCATGGATCCTGACTTCTTGAGCCTCAAGAGGGCGCAATTGCTATCCGATTTGGCTGAATTTCGGTATGACTTGTTTAGCTATGATTTCCAACAACTGTGCTAAGTATGTTTGAAATCGGTCTTTGACCTGATATAGCTGTCATACAAACCGATCTGGGGTCTTGACATCTTGAGCCTCTAGAAGGCGCAATTCCTATCCGATATAAATGAAATTTTGCACGACGTGTTTTGTTATGATTTCGAACAACTGTGCCATGTATAGTTTAATTCGGTCAATAACCTGATATAGCTGCCACATAAACCGATCTGGGATCAGCCTTGAAGAAGTACCGACTAATGATGCCACCAGCTGTGACTTTTTCCGGATGCATTGGTAGCTCTTGCAATGCTTTTGGCTGATCTTCACTCCAAAATCAACAATTCTGCTTATTTAGGTACCTATTAAGCCAAAAATAAGCTTAGTCCCTCAATAGAGGAAGCGCACGATGAACTTTCTTAGCATAGCACGCATTTTGATAATCAAATTCAATAATTTGCAAGAGTTGTTCGTTTGTTAGACGATTCATGGTTAAATTACAAAACACGAAACGTGCGTGAGCTGTTTGAACCAGTTTTGCCAAAAATATAATAGCTAAATATCACAATTTATATTTTCTTGATCGTCTTGACATTCTGAATCGATCTGACCATGTCCGTCCGTCTGTCGAAATCACAATAGCGTTCGAATGAATAAAGATGTCTTTTTTAAATTTTGCACCGATACTTTTATCGACCTAGGTCTTTGTGGATTGCCAATGAGCCATATAGGTTGAGATTGGGATAAAGCCCCCATATAAACCGATCGACAGTTTTGACTTCTTCACCCCTAGAAGCCTCAATTTTCAACCGATTTCGCTGAAAATTGGCACAAGAACTTCTGTCTTGACTTGACCAACAATCTTGTTAAGCATGATTCAAATCGGTCTATATACTCATAGGCCCTCCATATAAGCCCCGGATTTGAGTTCTTGAGCTCCTAGAAACCTCTATTTGCACTTGATTCGAATGAAGTTCGGCACAATGATTTCTGTTTTGACTTCCAACATCTGTGATAAGTATGATCCGGATCGGTGTATATACTAATATAGCCCCCAACTAAGCCGGTCCGCGAATTTGAATTCTTAAGCCACTAGAAGCCTCAATTTCCATTTGATGTAGTTGAAAATTGCCACAAAGATTTCTGTCATGACTTACAATATCCGTGACAAGTGTGATCCGAATCGGTTTATATACTTATATAGGCCCCCTTAAAATACCGTTATCCCGATTTTATTATTGCAAAATAATTCAAATACGAACTGAGTTAATATAGGTAAATTTTTAGCGAAATCCATGATGGTGGGTACCCAAGATTCGACCCGACCGTACTAAGCAAGTTTTACTTGTTTTACTACCTCTTCTATTATTGACCTTTTTTGTGAAAATGAAACATTTGTAAAGGGTTTTATTTTGCTTTTCTATCCAAAAACAAACCCCATTGTCTAGACAATTTCAGCAACAAATCATGCAGCGATTTTGAGATCAAAATAATAAGTAGCCCAGAAACAAATCCTTAAATGTGGCTAAAAATCTTGTCATCTGTTGGCCTTTGGTTTCTTTCAATCTGGCCTTGGACTTCATGGACCTACCTTCAGCTGCTATTTTTAATTCCTTTTTTCATTTAAGTCATAGAAATATTTCTTGGAAAATCAGAAAACTTTGAATTTTAACCAAAGTGCCAGACAATAATCGCATTTAAATTTATGACGGCCAAAGAACAGAATTGGCTTAGTGATTAAATATATTTAGCAAAAACAAATACCGGCAGCGAGGTGTATGGGCCATTATGTCCTTTATAGAGTTGTAGCTAGCTTCTAAAAAGCATTTGAAGTTTTTTTTAATGTTGTTTCGATTAATGGTTATTTCCATTTGAGGTCAGGAAAACACAAACCAACAAATGGAAAACAATATGCAACAGATAATGGTTCTGTACCTCACCTCTTTAGATTGTAATAATAATTGTAATAGATGCATTAGCGTTGGTATAAAGCCAATTAAAAATTCAATTGAATTTTTGGATGTGGATTCGGCCAACCATTCAATTTTATTGCCAGCCAATACATAATAAACACTCTTTTATTCGTACCATGGTGCGTATGTGGTACGTTGAAATTCATCATGTAACTCATACGCACCCCTTGACACAGTATGTGCTTCAAATTATTCCTCCATACACATACCTGAAAAGCATTTTAAAGGCAATTCAGAGCATATAGTTTCAACAATATGACCACTAACAGACTATGCAGATACGCTCCTAAAGTCATGTATTTTTCCAACCAGTTACGTGCCAATATCACCGCTCATCTGTCACAGCACAATAGCTGCTAATGAAATGTTTATGAAGTAAAATTTGTCTATTTATTTGTTTATAAGGCGGTAAGGTTAGGTGTTTGTGCAGGTGTCATCTCTTTTTTTCTTTCCGCCACCATGGCATTAGATTTGAGCTTGGCCTATATGTTGTTATAGCACATGCTTGAAAGGGGAACTAATTAGGAAATAACAACCAACCAGGAAGCTCAAAGGTAATTTGTGAAAAAAAAAATAAAATTTTCAAATGATTGTTAGATCAACCGCTAATGATTATTAAACGTACCACGTCCAAAAGCACAGAAAGTTCGTTTATCCTAAACTGATTGGTCACTGTAATGGAAATAAGAAAATTATGAAGGATTGTCCCTAAGTTGAAAACACATAATATATCCATCTGAACCTGGAATGTTTGGACTTTTTGTATGGAAGGCGTAGATTATGCACTGGAGAAATACTAGAGATTTTATCGGCGTATAAAAAATGCGATCGAATGGGAAAGTTATCAAAATAAATGTACAAAACATTGAAAGATTTTCAGCGAGAAGTATACGATCCGATAATATATTGAAAGATATTGAAAGATTTTCAGCGAGAAGTATACGATCCGATAATATACGGCAGAAAGGTCTAGCATAGTAGTTCAAAAGGAAAAAAATTAAACAAAGTCCTGAACTTTTGAGCTTTCTGAACTGAAAAGTGTAAAATCTTTTAGACATTAGTACAGGAGTGGATACTATATAGAGAAATTTGGACGACGTGCTACCATTTCAAATGATTATCTTTTGCCTTGACTACTGCTCTGAGTCGGTCTAAAACCTAGTTGTAATCTGCCGGTATTTTGACCATTCCCGTACAATGGTTTTCTTCAACGCATCCATTTTTGCATATTTTGATACACACCACCATATGATAGGGGATATATTCATTTAGTCATTCCATTTTAACATCGAAATATACTATCCGACCCTAAAAGAATGTATATTTCTGATCGTCGTAAAATTCTAAGACGATTTAACTATGTCCGTGAGTCTGTCCGTCTATCCGTCTGTCCGTCCGTCTATTATATTCACTCTACAGGCTTTAAAAATTGAGATATTGAGCTGAAATTTGGCACAGATACGTCTTTATGATGCACACTAGTTATGTTCTTGATGGGGCCAAATCGGACCATATTTGGATATAGCTGCTATATAGACCGATTTTCCGATAAAGGGTCTAATGCCCATAAAAACTTAATTTTTCATCCGATTTTTATGAAATTTGAAACAGTGAGTTGTTTTAGGCTTCCCGACATCTGATTTGAATATGGTTCAGATCGGACTATATTTAGATATAGCTGCCATATAGACCGATCTGCCGATAAAGGGTCCGAAGCGCATAAAAGCTTTAATTATTGCCTAATTTCGCTGAAATTTGAAACAGTGGGTTATTTTAAGCCTCCCGAAATCTGACCTAAGTATAGTTTAGATCGGACTTTATTTAGATATAGCTGCCATATAGACCGATCTGCCGATAAAGGGTCAGAAGCCTATAAAACCATTATTTTTTAACCGATTTTGCTGAAATTTGAAACAGTGAGTTGTTTTAGGCTTCCCGACATCAGATTTGAATATGATTCAGATTGGACAATATTTAGATATAGCTGTCATATAGACCGATCTGCCGATAAAGGGTCTGAAGCCCATAAAGCTTTATTTTTTAATCGGATTTCGCTAAAAATTAAAACAGTGAGTAGTTTTAGGCCTGCCATTATCTGACCCAAATATAGTTCAAATCGGACTATATTTAGATATAGCTGCCATATAGACCGATCTGCCGATAAAGGGTCTGAAGCACATAAAAGCTTTATTTTTTAACCGATTTCGCTGAAATTTGAAACCGTGAGTAGTTTAAGGCCTCCTAACATAGGATCCAAATATGGTTCATAATGAACTGTATTTCGATATAGATGCCATATAGACCGATCTGCCGATAAGGGGTCTGAAGCCCATAAAAGCTTTATTTTTTAACCGATTTTGTTGAAATTAAAACAGTGAGTAGGTTTAGGCCTACTAACATCTGACCCAAATATAGTTCAGGATCGGACTATATTTAGATATAGCTGCCATATGGACCGATCTGCCGATAAAGGATCTGATGCCCATAAAAGCTTTATTTTTTAACTGATTGTGCTGAAATTTGAAACAGTTAGCAGTTTTAGCCCTCCTAATGTAGGACCCAAATATGGTCCAAGTCGGACTATATTTAGATATAGCTGCCCTATAGACCGATCTCCCGATAAACGGTCTAAAGCCCATAAAAGCCCTATTTATTATCCGATTTCGCTGAAATTTGAAAAAATGGTAGTTTTAGGTTTCTCAACATCCTCCCCAAATATGGTTTGGATCGGACTATGTTTAGATATAGCTGCCATATAGACCGATCTCCCGATAAAGGGTCTGAAGCCCATAAAAGCATTATTTTTTTCCAATTTCAATGAAATTTGAAACAGTGAGTATTTTTCCTTATAAACCCGAGGTGGTGGGTATCCCGGCCGAATTTAATGCCTTTTTACTTGTTAAGAATAAAATATAAATCAATTTATTTTCAATACAGACAATATCTGAAGAAATCTATATTTGCATGTAAATGTCGGAAAATGTATAAAGAAAAAAGATCTGCCCACGATGAAATGCCATAAAAAGCCAATTTATGAATGATTGAAATGATGGCTTTATTTTTACAATTGCTGTGGGCATTTGTCTTCGTCGTCTCAGGCTGAGACTAGAAGCGACATTTTTATCTCGATTAATAATAAATCATTGTTTGGCTTCCAACGCACATTTGCAAGAATGTCTTTTTTTCTCCATTCGCCTGATTTCAATTGACAGACAGTTATGTCTCATATGGGTATAAATACAATTGACAACACATCAGACCAATGGTTACCAAAGTGACCTTGAATAACATATTAAATAATACACATGGGCACGCAGTTCCTATTGAAATCGTATTGGTACGTAAATAGCAATACCAACAATTTAAAAGTGCCAACAATACAAATTTTCAGAATATAAAACCAAAATATCTTCACTGCAGATGAACAAATATTACAATATAAAGAATTTATTATTACATTATACTTACCAAAAATTTTAAACAACTACAAAATATAAAAGAATGTGTGAGCCCATTCAAACGCCTTTTGGTATTGGGTTAGTTTGAAAAGACATACACCTAACCAGTAATCGGCTTGTTGAGTGCTCTAAATAATAGAAAAAAATCTCGAAAAAAAATCTAATTCCATGTTACTAACAAAATGCCTAGTTTTTTTCCATACCACACCCCTAAGTTTCTTCAGGTGTGGTATTGTGTCCCCACCTAAGCGCCGGTGTCTGTTACCCTCCTAATGCTGGGTAGTGACATAGGAAAAGCTCCAACGTCTTATCATCTTCCCTACATGCCCTACAGACGCTATCACTAGCCGCACCTATTGTGTATAAATGAGCTCTAGCCCTAAAAACTAAAGCTAACTAAACTAAACTTAAGATCCTATATAAAAAGGGGGCCGGTTTATATGGGAGCTATACCAGGTTATAGACCTATTTTAACCGTACTTGACACAGATGTTGAAAGTCATAACAGAGCTCTACGTGCAAAATTTCAGCCTAATCGGACAAAACAGATCGGTTTATATGGGAGCTATATCTAGATCTGAACCGATATGGCCCATTTGCAATCCCCAACGACCTACATCAATACTAAGTATCCGTTCAAAATATCAAGTGGCTAGCCCTACGCGTTCAACCGCTATCGTGATTTCGACAGAAGGACGGACGGACATGGCTAGATCGACTCAGAACGTCGAGACAACCAAGAATATATACTTTATGGAGCCTTAGTCGTATATTTCGAGGTGTTACAAGCAGAAAGAATAGTATACCCCCTCCTATGGTGATGGATATAAAAAGAAAATCTACATTAGGAATTTATCATTGCCAATTAAAGTAAAGATAGGAATATTGTGATACTTACAAAATCCTTAATTGTTTGCCATGCCACGCCCCTAAGTTGATTCATATTTAGTATTGTGTCCCCACCTAAGTGGTGCTATCTGTTAGACGCAAAAGCCGGGCAATGACATAGATAATGGTCAACGTCTCATCGTTTTCCCCGCATGCCCTACACATGCTTTCACTTGCCCCACCGATTTTACGTAAGTGAGCTCGTAGTCCTATGTGTCCCATTATGATACCAATAGCTATACTGACCATCTTCTTACTTCCTTTCTGTAATAGTATCGTCCTCTCGATATTTGAATCCCTCATAAGATTTTCGCCGTCCTACAAAACATTTCGCTGTTCCAGAGAGTTACATTTCATTCCCCGCACACGTCCTTATCTTATGCGTCAACCCGTAAGGTTTCGGGTTAACCAAGTATATTAAACCCAGTTCTCTGGCCCACACTGCCATATTGTCTGCTTTCTCATTCCCAGTTACTCCGCTTTGGCCCGGCACCCAAACGGTGCGGATTGTGTCATCCTCAAACAAGGTGTTGATCTCCTTTCGACACTGCAAGGCTGTTATTGACCTTACCTTCCTGTTTGTTATTGCCCTTACGGCCAATTTACTGTCGGTAAAGATGTTCACACTCGACGTCCTCGCGTTAGCACCACAACACTTCACGCATTCCGTGATCGCTCAGGTTTCCGCCTGCAGGACCGTATTATGGTCAGGCAGTCTAAAACAGGTCTCAGTCCATGGGTTCTCAATGTAAACCCCCAGGCCCACTCTGTCCTCTAGCTTTAATCCATCCGTGTAACATGATCTTCCAGATGGCAATACAAGGGTTTCGTCAGTCCAAGATTGTGCCGCTGGCAGCAGTGTCTCTCACTCCACCTCAAATGTCGTCACAGGTATCCGATCGGAAACCTCTTCCCCTCCTTCCAGATTTCCTATCGTCGCCTCGATTATACCGCAATGGTATGAGCTGCTCCCATCCTCAATCCATTCTCCCATCGCCCTAAGTTTTATAGTCGCAGTGGCTGCCTCGTGCTTAATCTGTATCTCAATCGGTCGGATATCTAGAATAGTCTCCACTACCCTAGTGGGCGTGGTCCTCATCGCTTCGCCTTTGCCATGACAACATATTCTCTGGTATGGTCCTAACGTTGTACTTTTTCTCCATAACACTTTACCAAACTACTGAGGCGTAAATAAGTATTGGTCTAATCACGCTTCCGTAGAGCCAGTCTACAGCCCTTCTACATAGTGCCCAACATCTGTGAGCCTTCTCAGTACGCTCCTGAATGTGACACTTCCAATTAAGTTTGCTGTCCAAGATCACACCTAAGTATTTGACCTTCTCAGGTATCGAAATCGTGTTATGAGGAAACGTGGTGCGATAAACTGGCCACCTTCGTCTACCACGCCAACAGGCATATTTCAGTTTCCTCTGGGTTAATATTGAGATCTCTGGGTCCAGCCCAATCATATGTCATATGTGAGAACCTTTCGGCCCTTCTGCATAGCTCGTTCGGATCCTTACCCCTTAGAAGTATCATAAAGTCGCATAGCAGACGGGTTCAAATCCCTCCTCAGTCAGCATCCGTAATAGGTTATTTATGGTGGTCAACCAAAGGAGTGGCGTTTAAATGCCCCCCTGTGGCGTGCCTTGTGCCACCTTCTCCCTTATATTTTGTCATGAGACATACAATTTATCCGCCTGTTCCTTAGCATATGAATTATCCAGGCGTGGTCCAGCCGGTACTGATCTTAGGATTGGATCATGTGTCAATCCGGTTTTAAGCTCATCAAGGCTTCCATGACCTTAAATTCCGTTCAGATAAGCCTTCCATAAAAAGTACTGTTCCTCTATTCCTGATAGAACCGATTGGAAATACTATATCCCTGGTAACAGAATTTACATAGACTTCTATACGGATAGTTCCAAACTACACGACCAGGTGGGCTTTGGGGTGTACTCTAAGGATCCAGAAGGTTGCGCCACCACTGTAGTGTGTATCAAGCGGAGATCCTTGCAATTAAGGAAGTCACAAAGAGGGTGCTGTGAGCATTCCAAAACTATGTGACCTAATCTAGACTTGAAGAGTTCTGCCGCTTTGCTGTCATTGGCAAGAACAAACGTCTCAGTCATTGTGACCGTCATGATAGGTCACTGTCTAATCGGAAAACATGCTAAGAGACTGAAGGTTGCCAGCAACGACTTTTGCAGAAGCTGTGAGGACAGCGAAGAAGTAGAGACTATAGAACACCTACTGTATGTGTTCCGCACTAGCAGTCAGAAGGAGTTCTACTTTAGGTTCTTATTATTTGAGAACCTGTCTGATTTAGCGGATGTGAACATTCGCAAGTTTTTGGGCTTTTTAAAGCGATCTGGATGGTTCAACGGTAGGAACTAGAAGGCATCTTCCTTCTTCTGTTTCTGTGGTATCACAATGGAGGAAAAAGTCTATGTAAGTCAGATGGCAGACTGTCACTTAAACTTAACCTTACCTAAGCCTTCGATCAATCCCATTATTCCAAGATTCCGGTGTTTCCGTGTGTCCCGTCGTATCCTGTGGAAAATGCGTTTTCATCAAAAGCGTCAAAATGTCCGCCGTTTCTTCTGCTCTCACTCCCATATCGTCTACTAACCTTTCAGATCGGACATGTGTTTTTGAGAGAAACTTTTTCATCTTGGAGGCGTCATTAACGCTATCGATCTGGTCGCAGAATAGCTGCCAGGAGCCATGCTGTCCCCCTTTGGTCATCGTATTGTATTCCTTGAGACGTGTGTTATATACATCCAAATATACTTCCCCTTTTTTACGAAGTGATCTGTTAAAAATTTTGCGGACCTCCAGAAGCTCATGAATTCCCGATTCCAGATCGGTTTAAATGGCAGCTATATCAGGTTATGTACCGATTTGCGCCATACTTAGCACAGTTGTTGAAAGTCATAAAAAACACCTCATGCAAAATTTCGGCCAAATTGGATAAGAATTGCGCTCTCCAGCGGCTCAGGAAGTTAAGATACAAGATCGGTTTATATTGCAGCTATATCAAAACATAGACCATTTACAATCCCAACCGACCTACACTAATAAAAAGTATTTGGGCAAAATTTCAAGCGTTTAGCTTTACTCCTTCGAAAGTTAGCGTGCTTTTAACAGACAAACGGACGGACGGACAGACGGACCCCCATCCAATGCAGGAGGGTATAAAAATCTGTCGTTAAAGAACGAGTAGAAATAACCTTGAAATTTTGAGCAGTTAGAGCTGAGGTGTTAAGGCCCTAGATGGTCCGGGGCCTCTTGACAGGCCTTTGAAGTTGATAACCTCGGCCTTTTGAAAATTTGTGGTCCAGTTTTTAATCCAAAAAAGTTTGCTTGGGGTCTCAATATTTCTACAGGTTTCGGAGGTACTTATTCTTAGCTTGAGGCGTTAGTAATCCAGTATCAACTTTGCGGCCTTTACCATAGAGTGGGCATTGTTTTTCTAGAAGTTATTATGCAAAATGTTGTGAGCCTAGCTTTACTTATTCAAAAGTTTGCATGTATTCAATAGACCGACAAATGGACAGACATACCAAAATATATTTTAGGGTCTCTGGCCAATATTTCAATGAGTTACAAACGCCATGGTTAAGTTAATATGAGCCCCTACACGGGCATGAAAAATATATGTTATATCTTTTAGCATTTTATAGAGATTCTTTTCATTTCTGCATAAAACCAATTTGGGCAAACTGTTTCAGAGAAATGTCTACACCCGTTTTGGCATTTTATTGCTTTTGATAAGCATTCAGACAGCGTTAAAAATTGCATTAGCAATAATCCAATATTTGCTAGTATATTGCCTGTGTCAGCATTTTGAATGTGGCAATGTGTAATGGCAACTTAGGTCAGTTAGCCTGGGCGCACATCACACAAGGGCAATAAAACAAAAGACACCAGCATTAAACTTGGCTGATACTTACTTATCAATCACCAAAGAAAAACTGATTCAATTTTTATCTATCCAAATTGTGCTTCGATTTCTAAGAAATAAAAATAAAACTTTCTCCTTCAGACTAGTCTCATCAGCATGTTTAGCAGACATGTTTCGATTACAATTTGTGTCGATTGAGCAAAACTGTTATGGTCATAATATATCACCTAAAGGCCGGCACGTAGTAAAAAAAGGTGACAAAAAACATAGATGACAATCTGCCACAATTTTTTAGGGATACAATACACATTTATTACAATTATGCTTATTATAAGCAAATGCATCAATTACATGATGCAAAATTGCAGAGAAGTTTTACATGGCATAGTACCTCACAAATGTTGTCAGCATTAGGAGGGGAAACCATCGCTGAACATTTTTTTCTGATGGTCTCGCCAGGATTCGAATCCCAAAATTCTTAGTCCACGAACCATTCCTCCACACTCCCACAGACCCTGGATAAGAACCACGTCAAACCCCCTGCCATCAGGAGGACCTTTTGTGCCACCGAAGCAGTCTTACAATGGTGGAGATTTATCTGTAGAAACCGGACCATAGTCAGGATTCAGAACTTCCACCACTGTTGTATTAGCCTCGTCTTCTGACTCATACTCACAAGATTCGTTAGAAATTGTCATGATGAGCTTCCGTACGCATCCAGGGGCAGGTAAGAAAGCTGTGGAACCGCTCTTCCGCAGGACACTGGGCACTTGCGGTGTGGACAATTTCTTTCTTAGATGCTTGACTAACTACTGCTGTCGAAGTACTTTCTGAGTTCCGTGGTTTCCCGCTGGCGCACACTTTGAGCCCTGTCCAACTTTGTGACCCACGCACACAGGGCTTGTCGGGTTCCATTTCGATGCCATCCCCTTCGGTCTCGATTGTGCCAGGGCGATTTTCAGTCTTCTGCAATCCGCCAGACTATAGCGATGTGGTCGATAGTTGCTCAGGCAAGTGTTCAGCAACAACTGCTGAGTCGTCCCCTGATTCCCCAACCCTACCGCTTTTATAGACCTTCAGTTGCAACTTCTTGAATCCGTAGGATACAACCCCTTCAGACTTGTTGAGGTCTGGGAGACAGCCGGAGTTAAGTACGAATACTACATGTCTCCGGTCACCATCAGCCGATAGTTCCTCAGTGTCCCGTTTCGATGCCATCCCCTTCTGTCTCGATTGTGGCAGGGGGATTTTCAGTCTCCTGCAATCAGCCAGACTATAGCGATGTGGTCGATAATATCTCAGGCAACTGGTCAGAAACAACTGCTGAGTCGTCTCCTGATTCCCCAACCCTACCGCTTTTATAGACCTTCAGTTGCAACTTCTTGAATCCGTAGGATACAACCCCTTCAGACTTGTTGAGGTCTGGGAGACAGCCGGAGTTAAGTACGAATACTGCATGTCCCCGATTACCATCAGCCGATAGTTGCTCAGGCTAGTGTTCAGCAACAACTGCTGAGCCGTCTCCTGATTCCCCAACCCTACCGCTTTTATAGACCTTCAGTTGCAACTTGTTGAATTCGTAGGATACAACCCCTTCAGACTTGTTGAGGTCTGCGAGACAGCCGGAGTAAAGTACGAATACTACATGTCTTCGGTCACCATCAGCCGATAGTTGCTCAGGCAAGTGTTCAGCAACAACTACTGTGCCGTCTCCTGATTCCCCAACCCCACCGCTTCTATAGACCTTTAGTTGCAACTTCTTGAATCCGTAGGATACAACCCCTTCAGACTTGTTGAGGTCTGCGAGACAGCCGGAGTTAAGTACGAATACTGCATGTCTTCGGTCACCATCAGCCTTATCTAATCTACCAATATTCCAGTCGGTGGTTGATAGATTGGGATTACATTCCCTTAGTCTTTCAAGTATCGCTTCAGGATCTGAGGGAATCCAGATCTCACCAATCTTTTTTAGCGCACAACGATACATTTCAATTGAGCATTGATCCCCGAAGGCAATTAGTCGGTATCGACCTCGATACCAGTCTGCATCGTCATAAACTGGAGGAGACCCAGGAAATTCCGCAAGGACATCGGAGTATACGGATGACAGTCCATTGACTATCCCACTTCAATTATTCCTAGGTGTGCAGCCCTGTTTTTCTCCCTTGTCGATAACTGCCATAATCCAACTGTCTCTAGGTTCTTGGACCCATCTCACTGTTGTTCGCTGTAGTTCTTTTAGGCATGGGATGCCCTCCAGGTGACCGCAGCCTTTTGGCTGACTGCGGTGAAGTTTCCGAATCCAGACATGTAGTCTTTGGGTTAGCCTGTGCAGCGAATTCCCGAGCCCATCTTAGGGAGTCTCTCTTCCTATTAGTGAGAGACTTGGGATCATTCGGACTAAGCCTTTCAATAAACCTGAGAGCGATGCGTCTTCTTTTATTCCAACTACTTAAAGAGCATGTTGGTTTGCAGGGGAAGGCCGATGGCCTAGGCAAATTATAGGACTGCGAAGAAAGAATAGGTTGGGCCTTGTCGTTGAGACTCGAACCAGGTGTCTTCGTCAAAAGTCCTTGCAGGCCAGTTGAATGTCGGCTAGTTGAGCACTGATACTACCACCGCAACTGTTGGATCTTTGGAGTTCATTCTAAGCCTACTTCCGGGCTCTAGATCTGCCGCTCCACTGGAAATAGACACAGATCATCAACCGCCTAAAGGATACCTCTATCGCAGCTATCCTTGAGGAACTTAAATTTTTTTTCCAAAAATAATTACCTATTACGAGTTACAGGAAAATTTTTGCGGAGTGAAATAATCGCTTCAAACAAGAGTTGCCTTTCCTTACTGTTTGCTACATAAAACTCTCTATGAAAAGGTGTAGCTCTAATTGACATATGAGAAGTCCTTCCCCAGCTCCCCCATTGGAATTTTGTAGAAATATTTGCATTAGAATTGACATTCATTTTGACTATTATCCACACACAAATGACCCCAAATTGGCCAGCATTCAAATAAGCGAACATTTACTATTGAATAGGTTCTGCAATTATTTGTTCCGTCTTTTTGATTCTCTCTATCTGGACATGGATTTGCATAAAGCAAATAAATGATGGAACAACATCAATATTGCAAATTGCGACCAAAAATGATAAATCGTTGAATAATTATGTAAATACAGGTTTTTCTCCTTTTTATACCCTCCACCATAGGATGGGGGTATACTAATTTCATCATTCTGTTTGTAACTACTCGAAACATTCGTCTGAAACCCCATAAAGTATATATATTCTTGATCGTCGCGACATTTTATGTCGATCTAGCCATGTCCGTCCGTCTGTCCGTCTGTCTGTAGAAAGCTCGCTATCTCTCGAAGGAGTAAAGCTAGCCTCTTGAAATTTTTCACAAATACTTCTCATTAGTGTAGTTCCGTTGGTATTGTAAATGGGCCATATCGGTCCATGTGTTGATATAGCTGCCATATAAACCGATCTTGACTTGAATTCTTGGGTCTCTAGAGGGCGTAATACTTATCCGGTTGGAATAAAATTTTGCACGACGTGTTTTGTTATGATATCAAACAACTGTGCCAAGTATGGTTCCAATCGGTTGATAACCTGATATAGCTGTCATACAAACCGATCTTGGGTCTTGACTTCTTGAGCCTCTAGAGTGCGCAATTATTATCCGATTGGAATGAAAATTTGCACGACGTGTTTTATTATGATATCCAATAACTGTGCCAAGTATGATTCAAAACGGTCCATAACCTGATATAGCTATCATATAAACCGATCTTGGGTCTTGACTTCTTGAGCCTCTAGAGGGCGCAATTCTTATCCGATTTGAATGAAATTTTGCACGACGTGTTTCATCATGATATCCAACAACTGTGCCAAATATGATTCAAAACGGTCCATATCCTTATATAGATGTTATATAACCGATCTTGGGTCTTGACTTCTTGAGCCTCTAGAGGGCGCAATTCTTATCCGATCTGAATGAAGTTTTGCACGACGTGTTTTGTTATGATATCCAACAACTGTGCCAAGTATGGTTCAAAACGGTCCATAACCTGATAAAGCTGTCATATAAACAGATCTGGGGACCTGACTTCTTGAGCTTCTAGAGAGCGCAATTCTTATCCGTTTGGAATGAAATTTTGTACAACGTGTTTTGTTATGATATCCAACAACTGTGCCAAGTATGATTCAAAACGGTCCATAACTTTATATAGCTGCTATATAAACCGATCTTGGGTCTTGACTTCTTGAGCCTCTGGAGTGCGCAATTATTATCCGATTGGTATGAAATTTTGCATGAAGTATTTTGTTACGATATCCAACAACTGTGCCTAGAATGATTCAAATCGGTTTATAAATTAATATATTGGGTTGCCCAAAAATTAATTGCGGATTTTTCATATAGTCGGCATTCTTTCTTCTGTCAGTTATCAGCTGCTACTTTTAGCTTGCTTTAGAAAAAAAGTGTAAAAAAGTATATTTGATTAAAGTTCATTCTAAGTATTATTAAAAATGCATTTACTTTCTTTTAAAAAATCCGCAATTACTTTTTGGGCAACCCATAGCTGTCATATAAGCAGACCTGGGTACTTGACTCTTAAGCTTCTAGAGGGCGCAATTCCTATCCGTTTTGCTTGAACTTAAATTTTTGAAATTTTGACCATAGCCTGATACAGCTCCCATATAAATCGATCTCTCTATTTTATTGTACTTATTGGCCCCCAAAAGGGGCAATTCATATTCGAATTGGCTGACATTTTACATAGGTCTTCAAATATAATTTAATTGTGGTCCAAACCAGACGATATCTTGATGTCGCTCTAATAGCAGAGCAAATCTTTCCTTATATCCTTTTTTGCCTAAGAAGAGATGCCGGGAAAAGAACTCGACAAATGCGATCCATGGTGGAGGGTATATAAGATTCGGCCCGGCCGAACTTAGCACGCTTTTACTTGTTGGTTTTCCTATGCTGTTGGTTCTCTATGCTCACATGAATGACAAATTGATGCAAATTTAAATATATTTGAGTTTAGACAAGGCACAACATTTGCTCACCCAAAAACAAACCGTAAACCACTAAACTATATCATGACCAACTATAGCTCTGCATGCAGAGATAGAGTTAGTGGTCTTATCAATAAATGGCGGCATTTCCATTTGCCCATGGGCAAACATTTACTGCAAAGTTCTGAAATGGCTGGTATTGTAGCTGATAGCAGTGTTGGTTTGTGGCATATTCGTTATTGATGGCAAAAAAAAAACTTGTTCACATTTTGTGCATACATTTTTGACAAATGATAGTTATTCGAGGAAATAAATAAATTTAAGTTATCAGTTGTGCAGCCCACAATGTTTGCAAAAATTAAATGAATTAAATTACGTTTTTGCTATAAAACAAACTTTTGTTAAAAACAAACCAATTAAAATAATTACACCAACAATTAAATTCATATCAAATTAATTATAAACCTCTCCATTTATTTATAATACAACTTTTTGTTTTAATAGGTAGTGTCGTAGCATGAACAAGTAAAAGCGTGCTAAGTTCGGCCGGGCCGAATCTTATATACCCTCCACCATGTATCGCATTTGTCGAGTTCTTTTCCCGGCATCTCTTCTTACGCAAAAAAGAAAAAAGAATAAAAGAAAATATTTTCTCTGCTATTAGAGCGATATCAAGATATGGTTCGAATCGGACCACAATTAAATTATATGTTGGAAACCTGTGTAAAATGTCAGCCAATTCGAATAAGAATTGCGCCCTTTGGGGGCTCAATAAGTAAAATAGAGAGATCGATTTATATGGGAGTTGTATCAGGCTATAGACCGATTCAGACCATAATAAACACGTATGTTGATGGTCATGAGAGGATCCGTCGTACAAAATTTCATTCAAATCGGATAAGAATTGCGACCTCTAGAGGCTCAAGAAGTCAAGATCGGTTTATATGGTAGCTATATCAGGTTATGGACCGATTTGAACCATACTCGGCACAGTTGTTGGATATCATAACAAAATACTTCGTGCAACATTTCATTGAATTCTGATGATAATTGCGCCCTCTAGAGGCTCAAGAAGTCAAGACCCAAGATCGGTTTATATGGCAGCTAGATCAGGTTATAGACCGATTTAAACCATACTCGGATAAGAATTGCGCCCTCTAGAGGCTCAAGAAGTCAAGACCCAAGATCGGTTTATATGGCAGCTATATCGGGTTATTGACCAATTTGAACCTAACTTAGCACAGTTGTTGGAAATCATAGCGAAACACGTCGTACTAAATTTCATTCCAATCGGATAAGAATTGCGCCCTCTAGAGGCTCAAGAAGTCAAGACCCAAGATCGGTTTATATGGCAGCTATATCAGGTTATGGACCCATATGGCCTATTTACATTCCCAACCGACCTACACTAATAAGAAGTATTTGTGCAAAATTTCAAGCGACTAGCTTTACTCCTTCGGAAGTTAGCGTACTCTCGACAGACAGACGGACGGACAGACTGACGGACAGACGGACGGACATTGCTAGATCGACATAAAATGTCGCGACGATCAAGAATATATATACTTTATGGGGTCTCAGACGAATATTTCGAGTAGTGACAAACAGAATGACGAAATTAGTATACCCCCATAATATGGTGGAAGGTACAAAAAGAGGAATTATGAGACAACAAATTTACGCGTTGCAAGATATTTTA
The DNA here is from genome assembly GCF_963082655.1 of Stomoxys calcitrans. Lineage (NCBI taxonomy): Eukaryota > Metazoa > Arthropoda > Insecta > Diptera > Muscidae > Stomoxys > Stomoxys calcitrans. Next base: position 36,243,904 of record NC_081555.1, read on the forward strand.
AAAGTTTTCATAATTTAATTAATAATTTTTACTGTGTCAGTGCCGGAAACTGTTGATCAGTCTTGCTACTCAATGGTAATGAACCACTCAGAAAGATTAATGAGATCGCTAACTTTATGAATGCGATGCGATCATGGTAGCTGGGATCTAAGAGACATACATGATCTACCAGTAGCCTGCACAATGATACTGACATCAGCGGCCTGTAGGCTTCAATGATCATAACGAGTTTTTATTTATTATGCCCTCCACCATAGTATGGGGGGTATACTAATTTCGTCATTGCGTTTGTAACACCTCCAAATATGCATCTAGGACGCCATGAAGTATTTATAATCTTGAGTGTCATGAGATTTTAAGTCGATCTAGCCATGTTCGTCCTTCTGTCCGTCTGTCCGTCCGCCTGTCTGTCCGTCTGTCTAAAGTATATATAATCTTGATCGTCATAGCATTTTAAGTCGATCAAGCCATGTCCGTCCGTCTGTTCGTCTGTCCGTCCGCCTGTCTGTCCGTCTGTCTGAAGTATATATAATCTTGATCGTCATAGCATTTTAAGTCGATTTAGCCCTGTCCGTCCGTCTGTCCGTCCGTCCGTCTAGGACCCCATAAAGTATATATAATCTTGATCGTAATGACATTTTAAGTCGATCTAGCCATGTCCGTCCGTCTGTCCGTCCGTCCATCCATCCGTCCGTCTGTCTGTCTGTCCGTCCGTCAGTCTGTCTAAAGTATATATAATCTTGATCGTCATGACACTTTAAGTCTATCTAGCCATGTCCGTCCGTCTGCCCGTCCATCCGTTCGTTTTGATATAGTTGACATATAATTTGCACGTGGTGACTGGGTACCACTTCCAACAATCTTGATCGTCATAGCATTTTAAGTCGATCTAGCCCTGTCCGTCCGTCTGTCCGTCCGTCCATCTAGGACCCCATAAAGTATATATAATCTTGATCGTCATGATATTTTAAGTCGATCTAGCCATGTCCGTCCGTCCGTCTGTCTGTCCGTCCGTCTGTCTAAAGTATATATAATCTTGATCGTCATGTATATATAATCTTGATCGTCATGACACTTTAAGTCGATCTAGCCATGTCCGTCCGTCTGTCCGTCCATTCGTTCGTTTTGCTTTAGTTGACATATAATTTGCACGTGGTGACTGGGTACCACTTCCAACAATCTTGATCGTCATGACATTTTAGATCGATCTAGCCATGTCCGTCCACCTGTCCGTCCGTCTGTCCATCCGTTCGTTTTGATATAGCTGACATATAATTTGCACGTGGTAACTGGGTATCACTTCTAACAATTGCGCCAGTTATGGCCTAAATCGAATGATAATCTGATATAGCTGGGTCTTGACTTCTAGAGCTTCTCGCATGCGTAATTCTTTTGCGATTTGGCTGAAATTTTGCAATAAGTGTTCTAGTATGACTTCAAACCACTGTGCCAAATATAGTCTAAATCAGTCCATAACCTGATATATCTGCCATATAAACCGATCTGGGATCTTGACTTCTTGAGACTCTAGAGGGCGCAATTCCTATCCAATTTGACCTGTTTTGTCGTGACTTCCAATTTTGCTAAGTATGGTTCAAATCGGTTTATAACCTAATATAGCTGCCATATAAAACGATCTTGGGTCTTGACTTCTTGAGCTTTTAAAGGGCGCAATTCTTTTCCGATTTGGCTGAAATTTTGCAAGGAGTATTCTGGTATGACTCCAAACCACTGTGTCAAGTATGGTCTGAATCGGTTCATAATCTGATATAGCTGCCACATAAACCGATCCTCCCGATTAGACTTCTTGGGGTTCTAGAGGGCTCAATTCTTATCCAATATGGTTGAAATTTTGCATATGACATTTTGGTTTGACTTCCAACAACTTTTCTAAGTATGATCTAAATCGGTATATAACCTGAAAAGCTGCCATATAAACCAATCACCCACTTTAAATTCTTGAGCCCCTGGAGAGCGCAATTATTACTTTGCCTAAAATTTGGGAGTTGGTGTTTTTCTATGACTGGTATTTATACCCCACACAACTACTGTGGTATAGGGTATTATAACTTAGTGCATTTGTTTGTAACACCCAGAAGGAAGAGAGATAGACCCATGGATAAGTATACCAATCGACTTAGAATCACTTTTTGATTCGATTTAACCTTGTCCGTCTGTCTGTCTGTCCGTCTGTCCATGTTAATTTGTGTACAAACTACAGGTCGCAGTTTTCATCCGATCGTCTTCAAATTTGGTATGGTCATGTCTTTCGGTCTAGAGACGAAGCCTTTTGAAATTGGAAAAAGTCGGATCAGATTTGGATATAGCTCTCATATATATGTGCGTTCGATTTGCAGTAATACTGCAATAAAATGGTCATTTGTTAGCTGCTTCCCTCAAAATTTGGCAGGAAGGATTTTCTCTTGACTCCCGACATTACTAATGAATTTGATGGAAAACGGTTCAGATTTAGATATAGCTCCTATATATATGTTCGTCCGATTTGCTGCAATATTGCAATTAAATGGTCTTTTGTAAACCGATTCTCTCGAAATTCGGCAGGAAGGATTTTCTTATGACTCTCGATATTGCTGGCTAATTTCATAGAAATCGGCCCAGATTTAGATATAGCTGTCGTAGATGTATATCGCCAGATTTTCACCCCAAGATCTACTGCAAGGGATGTCTGTTTAAGGTCTGTTTACTTTGAAGATAATATAACCTTATATGGTGGTTAAGTAGCCAATGAATTTGGATTAAAGTGGTATGCCCATTTTTCTTTAGATTGAAACAATGAAAAACATCATGTCTCGTCTGTTTCCAAATAAAAACTTTAAGCCATTGTCATTTTTTCTTCCCATAAGACCTTATCTTTCTCTAAGTCTAGACATTGTTCTGCTTAATAAGAAGCGATTTAAACAACACAGCAACGGAACGAATCGAATCAAATAAAAATTTAAGTTTAAATACTTATATTCTTTGAATCCACTCCGTATTTGTTCTCCCTTAGTAGTTTGCCAACTTTTTATGAAATTGATTTGGCATGGCAAACATAAAACGGAAGTTTAAACCACAAATGGCTTATCATATTTGAAAATGTTGGCTTCTTGGTTTTGTTTTGTTTCTCACATCTCACATCTCTCACATCCTGATTAATTTTTATATTCTAAGAGTTAGAGAATGTCTGAAAACTTTGGAAGACGTTTAAAAATGTTGCTGACAGCTTCAGAAATATTATATAAAAAAAATACATCACCCACAAGAATTGTTTTCCAGCGAAAAATCAGGGAAAAGCTTTAAAATGTTTAAAGAAATTCGTTGTAAAGGGTGATTTTTTTGAGGTTAGGATTTTCATGCATTAGTATTTGACAGATCACGTGGGATTTCAGACATGGTGTCAAAGAGAAAGATGCTCAGTATGCTTTGACATTTCATCATGAATAGACTTACTAACGAGCAACGCTTGCAAATCATTGAATTTTATTACCAAAATCAGTGTTCGGTTCGAAATGTGTTCATTCACCGTTCAGCGATGAGGCTCATTTCTGGTTGAATGGCTACGTAAATAAGCAAAATTGCCGCATTTGGAGTGAAGAGCAACCAGAAGCCGTTCAAGAACTGCCCATGCATTCCGAAAAATGCACTGTTTGGTGTGGTTTGTACGCTGGTGGAATCATTGGACCGTATTTTTTCAAAGATGCTGTTGGACGCAACGTTACGGTGAATGAACACATTTCGAACCGAACATTGATTTTGGTAATAAAATTCAATGATTTGCAAGCGTTGCTCGTTAGTAAGTCTATTCATGATGAAATGTCAAAGCATACTGAGCATCTTTCTCTTCGACACCATGTCTGAAATCCCACGTGATCTGTCAAATACTAATGAATGAAAATCCTAACCTCAAAAAAATCACCCTTTAGTTGACGTGGGCATACTGACAGTCATTGAAATAAACGCTGTTAACAATTTAAGCAAGTAAAAGAGTGCTTAGTTCGGCCGGGCCGAATCTTGGGAACCCACCTCTGTGGACTTTGCTAAAAATGTATACAAACTAGATTTATTGGGTTGCCCAAAAAGTAATTGCGGATTTTTCATATAGTCGGCGTTGACAAATTTTTTCACAGCTTGTGACTCTGTAATTGCATTCTTTCTTCTGTCAGTTATCAGCTGTTACTTTTAGCTAGCTTTAAGTGTAAAAAGTGTAAAAAAGTATATCTGATTAAAGTTCATTCCAAGTTTTATTAAAAATGTATTTACATTCTTTTAAAAAATCCGCAATTACTTTTTGGGCAACCCAATAGTTAAAGGGTATAACTAATTCCACATACAAAACTTCAGTCAAACAAGCAGAAATTAAAGCCTCTAGGAACCGAACACGGATAATCGACAGACCGGTTTTATATGGGAGCTATACTAGGTTGAAGACTGATATGGACCGTACTTTGCACAGTTGTTGGAAGTCGTGACAGAACACCGCTTGCAAGTCAAATCGGCAGATAGGTTTATATGAGAGTTGTAGGGGGTTAAAGACTGTATGGACCGTACATGGCACAGTTGTTGGAAGTCGAAGCAGAATACCGCATGAAAAATTTCAACCAAATCGGACATCGGCGAGCTATACCTGGTTATAGACTGAATTGGACCGTACTTGGCACAGTTTTTGGCAGTCATAACAAAACACCACATGCAAAATTTCAGCCAAATCCGAAAAAATGTCGGCTTCCACGGGTTCAAGAGGTCTAATTGGGAGACTGGTTTATATGGAAGCTACTAGCTGACCCGGGCCCGCTCCGCTGCGCCTTCTTTTACTTTATACGAAACAAAAGTTTCCTTGGAATATTTATTTTCGACAATTAAAGAGCTTTTAGTGAAATACCATGCTACGAAAATAGTATATCGCTTGACTAACAGTTTAACAATATAAGTGCCTTTATCTGAATCCCATATGACATTTATTGGTCTACGAATTTAAGTTTGGATGTAAGGTGTACTCCATTCTTAAAATACTTTATTTCAGCTCGTTATTCTCATAATGTCTGACTGAGGGGTGTTTTCGGGGGTGAGGTGGCCCCCAGGCACTTGGCCCTGAAAAAAATATCAGCATCATGCTCTTCTTTCAAATACCATTTATTTAAACCCCATATTGCCATTGGTTTAGGGGAGTTTACACGATGAGGTGTCTCCCAAACATATGGCCCCAAAATATGATATCAAATTCGTGATCTAATCTCAAATACCTTTTATTTGAGCTACATATTAGCATGGTCGAAAAATTTGTACCCTTTGGGGTTGTTTTGGGGAAGGGGTGATGCCCTAAATACATGGTCCTTTATTTGGATATCAAATTCGTATTATACTCCCAAATATCTTTATTTGAGCCCCATTTCGCGATGATCAGTAAAAAATTGCTGTTTTGTGGGGTATTTTGGGAATAGGGTAGACCCCCAGAAAATTGATAACGAAAGTGGGTATCAATTCTTGCTCTACCCCCCAATACCTTTCATTTAAGCTCCACATTGACGTGGTTGGCAAATATGCCCGATTTAGGGGTGTTTTGGGGATTTGGGTGGTTCCCAAAACACTAAGCCCGGAAAATATAGGGTTGCCCAAAAAGTAATTGCGGATTTTTTAAAAGAAAGTAAATGCATTTTTAATAAAACTTAGAATGAACTTTAATCAAATATACTTTTTTTACACTTTTTTTCTAAAGCAAGCTAAAAGTAACAGCTGATAACTGACAGAAGAAAGAATGCAATTACAGAGTCACAAGCTGTGAAAAAAATTTGTCAACGCCGACTATATGAAAAATCCGCAATTACTTTTTGGGCAACCCAATATATCAGCAACGAGCTCTATTGTTATATATCTATATATCATTTATTTGGACCCCATATTGCCATTGCCCTCAAAATTGAATATTAAAATTTGTTTTCTAATCTCATTTAAACTCCTTATTGCAAAAGTCAGCAAATATGTCCGGTTTGGGGTATTGGCCCTAAAACGTCCTATTTGGGGGTTGTTATGGTGGTGGGACGTCCACTAGACAGTTGGAGTTGGGGGTTGGGGTGGCGCCCCAAACATTTGGTCTCATATTTGGATATCAGATTCGAATTCTACACTCAAATACCTTTTATTTCAGCCCCATATTCCCATGGTCAGTAAATAAGTCCTGTTTGGGGGTGTTTTGGGAAAGGGGTGGACTCCCAGAAACGTGGTCCCACATTTGGATATTAGATTTGTATTCTACTAGCAAATACCTTTCTTTTGAGTCCAATATTGTCATGGTCGGTAAATATGTCCGATTTAGGGGGTTTTGGGGCTTGGGATGGTCCCCCTAACACTTGGTCCGACAATTGGATATCATATACGTTTTCTTATCCTAAATACCTTTCATTTGAGTTCCATATTGTCGTGATTGGTCTTAATATATGTTTGGTAGGTTTTAGGGTGGGGTGGCCCCCCTTGGTACCCTATCCTAAATTTGGATACCAAATTTTTATTTTTAGGGTACTATAAGAGAGCACACAAAATTTCGCTTAAATCGCACCATCCATCTCCGAGATCTGGCGTTTCTGAAAATTAGGGTAAGGGGGAGGGTCCGCCCCCCCTTCAGATTTCAAAAAATGTAGTACCCCATTTTTTACCACGGGATCATTATGCAATATCTGTGAACATTTCAAGAAAATCGGTTCAGCCGTTCCTGAGTCTATAAGGAACACATAAACAAACAAACACAAATTGATTTTTATGCTTTTCAAGAGGCTTTTAAGTTATGATCTCTTATTTATATTTGGGATATCAACAGGCTTATGTTTATTTTTTTATTTTGGTTCTCGACACTCATTTACGAATTCCTCCTCATAACTTAATCAGATAAACCTGAGATAAGGAAAACTCTTAAATAAATTAATAACATATCCTTAAAACAAAAACTGTTCCCATTATTTTGACTTCCCCTTTTTCAAAGTCTCTCAGATACATTTCTCCTACAACCTAAACTGCGCATGTCAGGATAATTGTGGAATCACTTCTCATCACATTTCCAACTCTTCCCATTTGCCAACAGTACAATAAACTCTTCATCTTGTGCGTAGCAAATATGCATTCTTGGCATGAATGAGATTTCTTATAACCAAAGGATAACTTCAAGGGATTTTAAAGCCAAAATGGAACTTTTTTTTGTTGTTGCTTTTAAAGCCCTGCTCTGTGTGATGGTTGCTCATTCAGGTTCATATGCAAATACAAGTGCATCGCATCACACAGAACAGTTTATTGACTTAATTCTCAGTATGGATTGACTGACTTCAGTTGACATCTTTTTTTTTTGCTTGGGAAGATAGGCAACGCTCTTTGTTCTGTCGAAATGCTCGAATGACAAATGATGTGGCACAAATTAAAAATAAACATTTTCCCGCATCAAAAGCTTACAAAGATTGCAAGCATACACAAAGACTGCTTTTGCTATAATTTCTTTATGTTTTTAAAGTTCGTTGGCATGGCAGAGGATTTAAAATATTTATTTAAGGTATTTTTAGAAGTACCTACCTAATGAAACTCTTGCTATGAAATAAATTAATGCGTACAAGAGTGTTTTTTTTTTTGCTAGCGCAGGTTAAGTAGGAGAATGTTGCTGCGAAGACCCAAATCTTGCCTTTGGTATTCCCATTCATTCAACCCTATGAATATCTTTCACAATAAGATACCTTCCATTACCATAGCAATACCTGATTGCTAGGAAAAAATTATTTAAATTCAAGCCTCATAGTTCTATTTGATGAAAAAAGATCAAAGTATCATGTTGCTGATTTCACTTCATGCTGCATATAGACGAAGAAAGGAAACAACCTTACGAAAAGTCAAGCTCATGATAATGCAAATTTTGCCCATGAATATTCCACTAAGGAAGAGGGGCAAACTTCTCACATATCAATGAGTGCAGTCCGAATCAAGTTTAAGCTCAATGATAAGGTGCCTCCTTTTTTCTAGCCGAGTCCGAACGGCGTCCCGCAGTGCGACACCTCTTTGGAGAGAATTTTTATATGGTCCCATTGGGACCAAATTTGGCACGGAGATTGAGCTGTCTAATAAGTACAAGTCACTGTTAAATTTTGTAGAACAAAATATTGGTCTTTTTGGTAGCTCTATCCAAATTTCAACCGACCTGAACCAAATACGACACAGATGTCGAAAAGCCTAACATAAGTCACTGTGTCAAAATCAGCAAAATCAGATTATAAATGCGCCTTTTATAAAGCCAAAATCGGTTTATATGGCAGCTTTATTCAAATCTGCACCGATCTAGGCCAAATTGTAAACAGATGTCGAAGAGCCTAACACAACTCACTGTCCCACACATCGGCGAAATCGGACAATAAATACTCCTGTTAAGGCCCCAAAACCTTAAATCGAGAGATCGGTCTATGTGGCAGCTATATCCAAATCTGAACCGATCGGGACCAAATTAAGGAAGGATGTCGAAGGACCTAACACTACTCACTGACCAAAATCTTTGCAAAATCGGACAATAAATGAGCGTTTTTTGGGCCCACAACCTCAAATCGAGAATTCGATCTATATGGCAGCTCACAGATTGGTCCCGATTTGGATATAGCTGCCATATAGACCGATCTCTCGATTTAAGGTCTTGCGATCAAAAAAGGCGCATTTATTGTCCGATTTTGCCAAAATTTGGGACAGTGAGTTCTGTTTGGACCAGATCGGTTTAGATTTGGATATATCTTACATATAGACCGATCCCCGGATTTAAGGCTTTGAGCCCATAAAAGACGCATTTATTGTGCGATGTCGCCGAAATTTGGAACAGCGAGTTAAATTAAGACCCTCGATAGACTTCTGTAATGTGGCACAGACTGGTCCACATTTGGATATAGCTGCCATATGGACCGACCTCTTGATATAAGGTCTTGCGCTCATAAAAGGCGCATTCATTGACCGATTTTGCCAAAATTAGGAACAGTGACATATTTCTGCAATTTGGCCTTGATCGATCAAGGTTTGCATATAGCTGCCATATAGACCGATCTATCGATTTAAGGTTTTGGGCCATAAAATGCCATTTATTGTCCGATGTCGCCGAAATTTGAGACCGTGAGTTGTGTTGGGCCCTTTGACGTAATTCTTCAATTTGGCTCAGATCGGTCTAGATTTGGATATAGCTGCCATATGGACCGATCTCTCGATTTAGAGTTTTTGGGTCATAAAAGGCGCATTTTTTGTCAGATTTTTCTAAAATTTGGGACAGTGAGTTGTATTAGGCAACTTCGACATTTTTCTGCAACTTGGCCCAAATCGGTCCAGATTTGGATATAGCTGCCATATCGATCGACCGATATATCGATTTGAAGTGTTGGCCCCAAAAAAGGCGCATTTATAATCCGATTTCACTGAAATTTGATACAGTGACTTATTAGGCTTTTCAACATCCATGTTGTATATGATTCAGATCGGTTTATTTTTAGATATAGCTACTAAAAAGACCAATATTTTGTTATTCGCAATAGAACAATGAATTGTGCTGATTAGTATTTGGTCCAAATCGGAACCTAATTCGTTATAACTGCTATCGGACATAAGATATGCAATTTTCATCGGATTTTGATGAAAGGTGGTTTACATATATACCCGAGGTGGTGGGTATCCAAAGTTCGCCCCGGCCGAACTTAATGCTTTTTCACTTTTTTTGTTTTTGGGTAACCATATGGTGGCATACAAAATTCCACTTAAATCGATGGAACATTCTCCGAGATATGGAATTTTTTGATAATTTGGGTTAGGGTTCAAATACTGGCGAGACCATCATAAAAAAATTTTCAGCAGTGGTTATCCCCTCCTAATGCTGGCGACATTTATGAGATACTATGCCACGTAAAAACTTCTCCTCAAAAGAGACCACTGCGGAACGCCGTTCGGAGGTCGGAGGTAAACAGGAGGTGCCTAATCATTGAGCTTAAACTTGAATCGGACTGCATTCATTGATATGTGAGAAGTTTGCCCCTGTTCCTTAATGGAATGTTCCCACCTCGCGGATATCACAAAATGAAGTACCCTATTTTCGGCGAGAGCTTAACTCTACCATCCATGCAAATTTCGTACATATCGGTTCAACCGTTTTTGAGTCTATTCGAAACTATCAAACAAACAAAGCGTAACACTTTATGTAATACAAGGAATGACCAGTTTTGTATACCCACCATCCTATGATGGTGGGTATAAAACAGCAGCATGGGTATGAACAGCAGGAAATTGCTCATATATAGAATTCTTCGGGACCACTTTTCGGATTTAGAGCACAAAACAAGTCGTTTACTGACATAGTGTCATGGGGGGACTAGAAACCGCGCCCTCTTTAAACCTTACCTTAGCCTATACCTTTCTTATACCCTCCACCATAGGATGGGGGGTATACTAATTTCGTCATTCTGTCTGTAACTACTCAAAATATTCGTCTGAGACCACATTTTATGTCGATCTAGCCATGTCCGTCCGTCTCTCCATCTGTCCGTCCGTCCGTCCATCCGTCTGTCTGTCGAAAGCACGCTAACTTCCGATGTAGTAAAGGTAGCGTAATTCTTATCCGATTGGAATGAAATTTTGCAGGATGTGTTTTGTTATGATATCCAACAACTGTGTTAAGTATGGTTCAAATCGGTGCATAACCTGATATAGCTGTCATATAAACCGATCATGGGTCTTGAATTCTTGAGCCTCTAGAGGGCGCAATTCTTATCCGATTTAAATGAATTTTTGTACAACGTGTTTTGATGTGATATCCAACAACTGTGCTTAGTATGGTTCAAATCGGTTCATAACCTGATATAGCTGTCCTACAAACAAATCTGGGGACTTGACTTCTTGAGCTTCTAGAGGGCGCAGTTCCTATCCGATTTGGCTGAAATTTTGCATGACGTATTTTATTTTGACTTTCAACAACTATGTCAAATAAGGTTCAAATGGGTTCATAACCTGATATAGCTGCCATATAAACCGTTCTGAGATCTTGACTTCTTGAGCCTCTAGAGGTCGCTATTATTATCCGATTTGCTGAAATTTTGTTTAATATGGTCTGAATCGGTCTATAGCCCGATACAGCTCCCATATAAATTGATCTCTCTATTTTACTTTTTGAGACCCCAAAGGGCGCAATTCCTATTCGGATAGGCTGACATTTTACACAGGTCTCCAACATATAATTTAATTGTGGTCCAAACCGGACCATATCTTGATATCGCTCTAATAGCAGGGCAAATATTTTCTTATATCCTTTTTTGCCTAAGAAGAGATGCCGGGAAAAGAACTCGACAAATGCGATCCATGGTGGAGGGTATATAAGATTCGGCCCGGCCAAACTTAGTACGCTTTTACTTGTTCCCTTATACATCTATTCCTCTACTGAAATATGCAAATGGGAATTTGCCCATGAACATTCCATTAAGGAACAGGGGTAAACTTGTCACTCCATTTCATAGCCGAGTTCGTACGGGGTGCCGCAGTGCGACACCTCTTTGTGAAGAAGTTTTTATATGGCTGCCATACCAAACGGTGCAGTACCTCCCAAATGTCGCCAGCATTAAGAGGACTGAAATATCAAAATGGGCCTTAAAACTGACCTTACCAAGTTCATCATACCAGCCATGTTCTTCCATCTGTCCATCCACCTGTTGATAACTCGCTATTTTTATACCCACCACCGACGGATGGGGGTATATTTATTTTGTCATTTCGTTTGCAACACATCGAAATATCCATTTCCGACCCTATAAAGTATATATATTCTTGATCAGCGTAAAAATCTAAGACGATCTAGACATGTCCGTCCGTCCGTCTGTCTGTCTGTTAAAATCACGATACAGTCTTCAAAAATAGAGATATTGAGCTGAAACTTTGCACAGATTCTTTTTTTGTCCATAAGCAGGATAAATTCAAAGATGGGCTATATCGGGCTATATCTTGATATAGCCCCCATATAGACCGATCCGCCGATTTAGATTCTTAGGCCCATAAAAGCCACATTTATTATCCGATTTTGCTGAAATTTGAGACAGTGAGTTGTGCTAGGCCCTTCGACATCCTCCGTAAATTTGGCTCAGATCGGTCCAGATTTTGATATAGCTGCCATATAGGCCGATCCTCCGATTAAGGATCTTAGGCCCATAAAAGCCACATTTATTACCCGATTTTGCTGAAAATTGGGACAGTGATTTGTGTAAGGCCTTTCAACGTTCTTCGCCAATTTGGCTCAGATCGGTCTAGATTTGAATATAGCTGCCATATAGACCGATCCTCCGATTTAGGATCTTAGGCCCATAAAAGCTACATTTATTATCCGATTTTACGCAAATTTGAGACAGTGAGTTGTCTTAGGCCCCTCGACATCCTCAGTTAATATGGCTTAGAACGGTTCAGAGTTGGATATAGCTCCCATATAGACCGATCCTTCAATTTAGGGTCATAGGCCCATAAAAGCCACATTTATTATCCGATTTTGCTGAAATTTGGGACAGTGAGTTGTATCAGGCCTTTCAACGTTCTTGGTCAATTTGGCACAGATCGGTCCAGATTTGGATATAGCTGCCATATAGACCGATCCTCCGATTTGGGGTCTTAGGCCCATAAAACACGCATTTATTGTCCGATGTCGCCGAAATTTGGGACAGTGAGTTAAGTTAAGCCCCTTGACATACTTCTGCATTATCGCACTGATCGGTCCAGATTTGGATATAGCTGCCATATAGATCGATCTCTCTGTTTTAGGTTTTGTGCCCATAAAAGGCGCATTTATTGTCCGATGTCGCCGAAATTTGGGACTGTGAGTTAAGTTAAGCCCCTCCACATATTTCTGCTATGGGACATAAGTTATGAGTTTTGCACCGGATTTTGACGAAAAGTGGTTTACATATATAGCCGAGGTGGTGGGTATTCAAAGTTCGGCCCGGCCGAACTTAACATCTTTTTACTTGTTTGAATATTTCTTATTGAAGTTCTTCGGTTGGCATTATTAATGGACCAATTACGCCCAGCTTCAAATTAAATTCTCATATAATTCCGTCTTCTGACGTACTTCTTGAGCGCTTGGAGTTAACAAATCTTATCTAAAATGGCTAGAGTCTTGAATATAGTGATCTATTATGACATTCAGTATCGTTTTGGTCCTTAAACTGATATTAATCCATACCCCTGGTTTTGGTCTGTGGCAACTCTGATAACACTAGGGACTAAATGATCTGAGTCTGCCACTCTCACCAAAACCCAAACTAACCAAACCTACTCTTTTAGCGCTTCTTCATATATTTTGTCATAACAACCATCATCGTTGTCACATTTGATGGCATACAATTTATAAATGTTTAAAATGTGGTATAAAAAGTTATTTCTGGCCACATTTATTATGGTTAGCCAAAACAATTTTGTAGTCTGGCTTTTTCCATGGCAAAGCCAAATTTCTGTCTGTCTGCTGGAAATGGATACTATACATGATATTTATGCCTTTTAATAAAAAAAAAAAAAAAACTGAATTAACAAGTTGCAGTAAATTTGGTATCCTAGCCATGGACGCCAGATTTGTTTGCTTGCTAAAGAATTTCAAATGTTTTATGTGTTTGCACATCACTGTGGGTAATAAAGCTCCCACTGTATAAATTGTCTGCAAACATACATATCTTCAGCAAATCAGAAAAACAAAAACCAACAAGCAGAAGCAGAAAACAAAGAAAACCCGCACATTTTCATGTCTTCAGTTAAGTGCATAATTTTCTATTTGCCCCTTGGGTCGTTGAAATGTGTACTCATGGAGCTACTTTAAACTTTGCACAAAATTTACTGGACAAATGTTTGCCAAAAGTGTGGGAAAATGTTTTTCCAATTATCGCCACATTTAAAAATAAAAGTTCCATCCCAAAAGGGAATTTATATGAAATCTAATGGCAATAATTCATTTTCCAGCTCAGTGCAATTATTTATGCGTCGTAATGGAGTGTGCCGAAGAAATAGGATCTACAAGCAATGAAGAAGATTTTTGGGTTTTGAACCTCTAATTCGTCGTTATGCCTAGATGGCGCAAGACCCAGCAGAGCCTGGTAGCCTTAATATGAGATTTAGTTTAGGAGATCACCAAAATTCCTATTCCTTTCTTTATAAAAATGTCAAGTTTTTTGAAGTAATCACCAATAGCCCTAGGAGATATGGTTAATATAAGTTTTCAAAGGAAAAGACAAGGGAGAAGAACAGGACTGCATACCTAGAAATAATTGGAGTAAGATAGTCAAGGGCCATTCATCAATATACTCCGAAGTTCTTGGTAAATTTCCTTGGTCTCCTCCAATTTGTGAATATGCAGGCTGGTATCGGGAACGATACAGACTAGTTGCCTTCGGGGATCGAGGCCCAATTAAAATGCATCGTTGTGCGCTAAAAAGATTGGCGGGATCTGGTCAGGTGCAACACTAGATTAAGTCAAGAAGGAAGATATTCCTTCTCGACCAATGGCACATGCTTGGATACCAAGGATTCCCTCAGATCCTGAATCCACACTTGGAAGACTAAGGGAATGTAATCCCAATATTTCAACCACCGACTGGAAGATTGGTAGATTTAATGAGGCTCATGGTTACCGGAGACATGTAGTATTCGATCTAAACCCCGGCTATCTCGCAAACCTCAACAAGTCTGAAGGAGTTGTATCCTAAGGATTCAACAAGGTCTGAAGGTCTATAGAAGCGGTGGGGTTGGGGAATCAGGAGACGACTCCGCAGTTGTTGCTGAACACTTGCCTGAGGAACTATCGACCGCATCGCTAAGGTCAGACGGCTTGTAGGAGACTGAAAATTCCCCTGCCACAATCGAGACAAGAGGGGATGGCATCGAAATGGGACCCGACTTCTATTTGAGCTTTCTATTTGGTTGTGTGGCGACTGTGTTAACCTTGATACAATGTCCGATGTTCCGATTTTTGATAAAAAGTACTGTACCACCATTCCTGATAGAATCGATTGGAACTACGACCCCTGGTAATAGAAGTTACATAGACGGGTAGTTCCAAACTAAACGACCAGGTGGGCTTTAGGGTGCACTCTAAAGATCTAGAAATCTAGAACTGGTCATATCGAAGATGTTACCCGACCACTGCAGGGTGTATCAAGCGGAGATCCTTGCAATTAGTGAAATGGTGGACGATTCGGACGACGATTCGCATAAATAATTTCTCAGACAGCTAGGCTGAAATTAAATCCCTGGGGATCATTTTTCTGAACGCAAAAACCGCCTTCGACTGTGGCAGTTCTCCTTTCAGGTGACCAGTCCGGAACCGATTGGGGTTCAACTGGTAGTAGCTTCGGCTACGAGGTCAGACCGGAGTCCGTAATCCACGGGAGTCGGGGGCCCCTGAGATTTCGATTCCAGCCCGACTATGGTGAGGCCCCAGTGGGGGGTAACGTGGTGGCTGTGGTTTGGACCCAGATCGCGGGTAGAGCGCAAGCTCGATGTGGAGTTGCATTGCAACCGGGTGTCGTGACCCATAGATCAAAAGGACTTTTAGATAGTGCTCCGCCCCTAATCAAGGGGGAGAACACGTCCAGACAACGAGAACTCGAATTGGTACCCATGCATAACTTGGGCTATGTGTGGGGGCGTTGGTGGACGCATTATATTCACCCGGGGTTAAGAGCCCTGCAGGATTAGGCCAACGCGGAAAGTGCCTGCATTAAACACCATTAGAACTTGTCGCAGATCTCCCAACGTTCAACGGTAGGCACTGGAAGGCATTTTCCTTTTTCTGTTCCTGTGGTATCACAATGGACGACAACGTCTTAGTGAGTCTGATGGCAGACTGTCACTTAAACCTAACCTAACCTAACCTTAGTTCGAGACCCAGCAGAGCCTGACCGCCTTAGTTTGGGAGATCACTAATTTTTCTGTTCTTTATAAAAATGTAAAATTTTTCGAAATAATCGCGAATTAACGTTAATTTTGCCCCAGGAGATATTTCACTATATACTCTCGATTTGATTTGTGGAACTCAGCGAAGTTCAAATGTTTAAAAAAATCCTTTACTACTTCTAAGTTTGTTGCTACTTGCAATAATAAATCAAAATAATATTTCACAACCAAATTATATGCGACATAGTGTCACCGTGATAATTCTTTCAAGGATATTTACGACAATTCCAGACAAATTGCATGGATGTACATTTCTTAGAAATTCCTTTTGCTGGTACGGCAATAGATGTGTCACCTAAATAGTAGATGTGAAAATAAGCCAAGAAATTACACTTGATTGCCAATAAATTGCCAAGTACATTGCTTACAACATTTCAAACATTTTTGTCCAATACTGAGACGGGATTATTGTCGCCTGTAGTTTGAAAAACTAGAAGTGTGGATGTTAGTAGCGTAGGGAAATTGTACGAGAAAAATTCAATTAGGGCAAGCAAAAGATTTGAACCCAACGAAGCATTTTAAACGAAAGAAGTAGTTATTCCCTACATCACACAGTGGGAGAACCACAGTATTTGAGAGTATACCACGAAGTTTATATTAACATTAAGGGCCAAGGGTCTGGGTGGTCACCTCACTCCTAAAATACTCCCCAAATCGGAAATATTCACCCACTACCATATAGGAGTCCCAAGAAAGGTATTAGGGAGTATAGCAAAAATTTGCTCTCTACAGGTGCAAATTTCTCACATATCAATGAGTGCTGTCCGATTCAAGTTTAAGCTCAATGATAAAATACCACCTTTTTATAGTCGAGTCCCAACGGCGTCCCGCAGTACAAAACTTCTATGGGGAGAATTTTTAAATGACTTCTAATCATGGCACCGCAGCGCAGATGTTAGCATGTCGGCTGAACGCACGGGTTCGAATCATGGCGAGACTATCAGAAAAAACATTTTTCAGCGGTGGTTTTCCCCTCCTAATGCTGGCAACATTTGTGAAGTACTATGCCATTTAAAAACTTCTCTCCACAAAGGTGTCGCTCTGCGGCACACCGGTCGGACTCGGCTATATAAAGGAGGCCCTTATCATTGAGCTTAAATCGGACTGCACACATTTATATGTAGGAAGTTAGCCCCTGTTCCTCAGTGGAATGCTCATGGGCAAAATTTGCATTTGCATTTTATGCATCGCATAGGTCCTCACAAAAGTCGCCAACATTAGGAGGGGATAATCACCACATAAAAATTTTCAATGTTCTCGACAGGATTTGAACCCGCACGTTTAGGATCATTGGAGGACAATCTAGGGCCTTGAAACTTCCCGCACGATCTCACCACCACCTAATTTCAAAGAAACATATTTACCAGTGTTCCCACTCAAGAAAATTCTTTCCTGCCAAAATTTAAGAAAAATCCTACTAAACGACCAAAACCTACCAAATGTTCTACAAGCGAAAAATGCAACCTACACCAGATCGTCTTAATATTCATAGAGCATATAGCCATGTCCCTCCGTCTTTCTGTTGAAATCACTCTACAGCATATAAAAATATAATTCATAGTTAAAGGTGGAGATGGAGAGATGGAGGCCACATCCGAATCGGTCTATAACCTGATATAGCTCATATGTAAACCGGAAGTAGGAATATACCTTCTAGTTCCTACCGTTGAACCAACCAGATCGCTTTAAAAAGGCCAATAACTTGCGAATGTTCACATCCGCTAATTCAGAGAGGTTCTCAAAGAAATGAGAACCTAAAGTGGAACACCTTCCAACTGCTAGTGCGGGACACACAAAGACGGTGTTCTATAGTCTGTTCTTTTTCGATGTATTCACAGCTTCTGTAAAAGTCGTTGCTGTTAACTTTCAGTCTGTCAGCATCATTTCCGATTAGACAGTGACCTGTCATGACGGACACTTTGGCTGAGACGTCTGTTCTAGCCAATGACAGCAAAGCGGTAAACCTCTTCCAGTCTAAATGAGGCCACATGGTTTTGGAATACTCATAGCCCCCTCTTTGTGACCATCTATCATTCATTGTCCTTCGGGCCTGGTCCTGAAATCTTAGCTTACATTTCGCTAGAGGCATGCCCACAGATTCCAGTGTCCCTGGAATGTGTAGTGTAGTTCCTAGTCTCGCAAGCTCATCCGTTTTAAAATTCCCTGGGATATCTCTGTGGTCCAGAATAGGGGAATTTTGAACTGTGCAGCCATCTTGTTGAGAGATCTTCGACATTGGAGCGCGGTTTTGTGTATTCAAAAATAAGTTCTCCAGGGATTTAATGGTTGCCTGGCAGTCTGAGAAGATATTTATGCCAATCGTAGTAATGACATATTATATCTTAGCCATTCCACCACTAAGATATAATGTCATTACTACGATTGGCATAAATATCTTCTAAAACAGCCAGGCAGCCATTAAATCCCTGGAGAACTTATTTCTGAACAGAAAAATCACCCTCTCAACGAGATGGCTGAACAGTTCAAAATTCACCTGTTCTGGGTGCCGGGCCACAGAGTTATCCCAGGGAATTGTAAAGCGGACGAGCTTGCGAGACTAAAAGTTAGGTATGTAGAATAAAAGTATGCCCTTTAACTGAATTTATTTTGTATACACTTTTATCAGAATCCATGGTGGTGGGTTTTCAAGATTTGTCCCGGCCGAACTAATCACGCTTTTACTTGTTACTATCTTGTGTTTCTCAGAGTAATTCTTATGGTTTTTCGGGTGCGCGTTACTGGCCCAACGCCCCAACCACATGGGTTATGTGTGATCGCGAGCCGCTTGCTTCATGACCCTGGGTACAGATGCTGATTATGGCCATTGGT
Organism: Stomoxys calcitrans; assembly: GCF_963082655.1. Classification (NCBI taxonomy): domain Eukaryota; kingdom Metazoa; phylum Arthropoda; class Insecta; order Diptera; family Muscidae; genus Stomoxys; species Stomoxys calcitrans. The sequence continues at coordinate 36,262,687 of NC_081555.1, forward strand.
TATTTGAAGACGCTAATAACTAGCCTTGTCATTTCGAATATCATTGAAACTCAGTGTTTAAGAAAGAGTTACTGCCACCAAACCCCTCATTGAGACTCTCCTCTACAAATCGCTGATTGCCGTGTCCTCATTTGCAGCTACTCCGCTTAAATACGAAGCTTTTCACTATCCCCAACCGGTGGTCGCACCCGGTAGCTTTCGCTAAGCTTCCTGTAATAACGATGAACACCACTCAAGTCGGAGCTCAAATTTCCTGCCCGTGTGGTGCTCACACTTATGCCATGTCGGCCAGCCTAAATTCTAAGTCCTTCAAATTGTTATTAAGCCGCAGAAAAATGTTTACTGGGTTGCATAATTTCCATGAAGATATCAATGCCAGAACTTCGTCGAAATGGCACACTGAGCCAAGATTTGCCATGGCGTTCTTATTGATTGCATTCCTCCAAAGGGAACATGGAAATGTGTATGACCTATCAAATCAACAACTGCTACCAACTGCGTGGCTACTAATGGAATCAAATGAAAAAAAAAAAACAAAAGTAAGGCAATGGAAGGAAGCAACCGACTCGGTTATAACCTAAATCTCTCATTATACCACCATAGCAAGTGTGGAACAACAACAGAATTGTTCTATAGCTTTTAGAAAACTGCAGAAAGCTAGGAAAAATGTTGAGCTCAGGGTAACAAAAAGGTTTAGTTTGGTCATTCAAACTAGAGGTGATGTAACTGGACACCTAAGTCTACAGAAGCATCTATAGTTCAACTGGGATTACAGGATGAGAGAAGAATAGATTTCAGAGCGAGATGAAGATGGCTTATTATTTCCAGTGGGTAACATATGCTTATCTACGTTCAAAAAGCAGACTCCTTTTCATTGAACTAGCATATGAGTGTGGTAGCACTCATCGATATGAAAAAACACTTTCATCTCAGCCTTAATGCCATATTCATAAGAATCTATGAATTTCAGCATACCGTTCGTTCTCAATCCAAGCCAAAAACTCTTATGAAAAATGCATCCATTTAGCTTGACCACAAGAAAACATGGCAAAGTGTAACATTCGAACAGGAAGTAATTCTAAGAGGATTAGGGAAAATGTAACAAGGGAAATCCTTTTTTTCATTACTTGGCGCTGCAAGCATGTGAACCAAGTTGTAAAAACCTATGCCACATTGGCATTGATAAAGAAAACCAAAAAGCAAAAGATCTTTGACTTTTCAAGAAGCTAACGACAAAAACATGCATTGAAGTTGCTTTGGAAAATACTCGAAGTATGTGCAACATGAAATCCTTTGGAATTTTTTTTTAAACTTTAAAGTTTACGAATTTTGATGCGTCTATATCGGCATGTGAGTTTGCATGTGTGCATTGTGAAAGGATATCCTCAGTTTCATTTTAAGAACACTTCAAACAAAAACTTCTTCGAAAATAGCATGAAAAAAAGTTCTTCTGAATGTACATAACTGGCTTTAAAGTTTTTCCACAGGATCTTCTTGGGAGCATGAGCATAAAGTAAACAAAATTATATTCAATATGTTAAAGCATCTTTTCATAGGAGACTAAGAAGGGCCCTTTTATAGTATTAACAATAGAATTTAATGAGGTCAACTTTAACTCAAAGTTGATTTCAAAGAGTCAATATGCATAACCAGCGTTATACGGATAACTAAAGATAATGAAATCACAATAACAATGTGGAAGGAGTATGGTATACATAATACCTTTAATCCATTAGCGCCTGACCCTCGATTCATTTGTCCAATTTTGATAAAATATATTGCGTTGCCCAAAATGTAATTGCGGATTTTTTAAACGAAAGTAAATGCATTTTTAAAAAAAACTTATAATGAACTTTAATCAAATATACTTTTTTACACTTTTTTTCTAAAGCAAGCTAAAAGTAACAGCTGATAACTGACAGAAGAAAGAATGCAATTACAGAGTCACAAGCTGTGAAAAAATTTGTCAACGCCGACTATATGAAAAATCCGCAATTACTTTTTGGGCAACCCAATATTTCATATATTCATTATTTAGAGCATTTATATTGAAGAAGAATATATCAGCTATATCCAAATCTGAACCGGTCTGGGCCAAATTGACGAAGGACGTCGAAAAGCCTAACGCAACCCACTATTGCAAATTTCAGCAAAATCGGATAATAAATGTGGCTTTATGGGCCTAAGACCCTAAACCGGAGCATCGGTCTATATGGCAGCTATATCCAAATCTAAACCGATCTGCTCCAAACTAACGAAGGATGTCGAAGGGCCTAACACAACTCACTATTCCAAATTTCAGCACAATCGGATAATAAATGTGGCTTTTATGGGCAAAAGACCCTAAATCGGAGGTAGGTGACTCAAAACCGCCCAACAAACAGGGGGCTGACGAGGGGACAATTACCGTCTCTCCTACTATTGGAAAGACTAGGATAAGCAAAGATCCTAATACTACAATACCAGGCAGTGCAGGGGCGAGAGACCCAACATAGCCTAACGAACAGTGACCCGTTGACGAAACCATCAACGACTTTCTCGAGATTAGAAAGACTAGAATGGATAAAGATCCTAATGTTGAAACATCAGACAGTGCAGTGGCAAGGAAATCGATGCCGCCTAAGGCACAGAGAGTAGATGATGATACCATAAACTACTCCCAAGAAGCCCCTTCACTCAAGATTTGGAAGACTAATATAGGCAAAGATCCTAATATTGGAACATTAGGCAGTGCAGAGACGGCCAATACAGCCTAACGACCAGGGATCTGTAGATGGAACCATTACCGTCTTTCTCAAGATTCGGAAGAATCTTGAGGAAACGACGGCATTCACGGAAACACCGGAATCTTGGAAAAATGAGGTTGATCAAAGGCTTATCATAACGGAATTTATGATCAAGGAAGCCATGGGGAGCTTCAAACCGTTTAGTTCACCCGAACCTAATGGAATATTTCCGGAGTTACTGCAGAAAGAGGCAGACTATCTGGCGCCTCCTCAGGCCACTATTTTCACAGCGTGCCTAGGACTTTCATATACTCCTATAGCCTGGCAGGAGGCAAGGGTAGTGTTTATACCCCCAAAGCAAATTATGTGGCTCCAATGGCCCACAGACCTGTAAGCCTTACTTCCATTCTACTAAAAACCATGGAACGCATTGTTGATACCATGATAAAGAGTAGGACATCCAGCGAACTGCTCAAATACAAACAGCATATCTATGTCAAGGGAAGGTCGGAGGAGATTGCCCTGCACGAGGTTGTGCATAAAATAGAAGAGTCCTTCGATATCAAGACGTACACATTGGCTGTTTGCATTGACTTCGAGGAGGCGTTTAATAATGTGCCGACCGACACATTAATCCTATCCAGTACCGGGTGGATCGGGTCCTGAGAGACTGGATAAACCATATGCTAAGGAACAGGTGGAGAAATTGCGGGTCCCATGGCATAAATATAGGAAAGAACGTGGCACAGGGCAAACCAAAGGGGGGTATTTTATCGCCACTCCTATGGGTGGCCACCATAAATGACCTATTACTGATGCTGACTGAGGAGGGATTTGAATCCGTTAGCTACGCAGACGATGTTATAATACTTCTAAGGGGTAAAAATCCGAACCAGCTATGCAGAAGGGCAGAAAGAGTCTTGCATGTGGCATATATGTTATATGTCTACGAGGAAGACGAAGGTGGGCCAATTTATCGCACCACGTTTCTTCAATAAGGCGATTTTGATATCAGACAAGGTCTAATCCTTAGGTGTGATCTTGGACTGGAAACTGAATTGGAAGTGGCACATTCAGAAGCGTACTGAGAAGTCTCACATATGTTGGGCACTATGTAGACGGGCCGTAGGCTCGAAATGGGCCCTGAATCCCAGGATAGTCCACTGACTCTAGGACAGGAGCGTGATTAGAGCAATACTTAAGTACGCCCCAGAAGTTTGGTGGACTGCTATGGAGAAAAAGTGCAACGTTAGGGCCATACAACAAGTTCAGAGAACATGTTGTCCTGACATAGGCGGAGCGATGAGAACCACGCCCACTAGAGCACTGGAGACTATTCTAGATATCCGACCCATTGACATAGAGATAAAATGTGAGGCAGCCACTGTGGCTATGGGACTTAAGGCAATGGATTGAGGATGGGAGAGGTCGAAACTTGAGGTCGAGTACAAGGGACTGCCAGCAGCACAGTCTTGGAGTGACGCAACCCTCGTATTGCCATGAGTTCTCTTGGCACTGGAACTATCGGAAGCATTCGACACGGTCAGTCATGCCAAACTATTTGAGGACATCGCCAACACACAACCCAGCCAGCATTAGGCTGGGAAAACCACTGTTGAAATTTTTGTTCTGATGGTCTCGTCTGGATTCGAACACAGACATTTAGCGCCATAAGCGGATAGCCAGCCCCTGCGCTACGGTAGCGGAGATATTCGATTTTTAATTTCTATTTTTTGAAATTTTGGTCAAGATTTGCTTTGTATTTTGCGATTTACGAAGACGAAGGTTCGATTTTCGTTTTAATGCATGATTTGGAATGGTGACAAAGTTTACAATGACTTTGCTTAGTATAAGTATGCCTTAAGTGGATTTTTCGTGGGGATTTTAGAGCACTATCCAGAAAAAAAAAAATTATAAATCGGACTTCAAATTAAGATTTGGCCCGAACAAATTTTCGAAATACCAAGGTTTCCAGTTTAAGGGCCCTGCCAAGAGGCACCTGGATCACCAAAGCCCTAGAAATTTTGCACATGATCTCGATAACACCTCACCTTTAATATTTCAAAAAGTTGTCTCTATCCATTCTCAAATGGCATATATTGGGTTGCCCAAAAAGTAATTGTGGATTTTTTAAAAGAAAGTAAATGCATTTTTAATAAAACTTAGAATGAACTTTAATCAAATATACTTTTTTACACTTTTTTTCTAAATTAAGCTAAAAGTAACAGCTGATAACTGACAGAAGAAAAAATGCAATTACAGAGTCACATGTTGTGAAAAAATTTGTCAACGCCGACTATATGAAAAATCCGCAATTACTTTTTGGGCAACCCAATATTTTAGTAGGTTTTTCCGGTTCTATCCCACTATGCACCCTAGAGTGAAACAGGGAGTTCCCCAATGCGGATTATATCTTCGGCACTGTTTAACCTTTACCTAGCCTCCATTCCACCCCCTCCAGAAGGCATTGAGATCCAACGATTGTATAATCATGGCAACAGGCCCTTACCCATTGCTGACATCTGCGATAGGTTAAAAGTCTTCTTCAACGTATGTGCCCCTTATTTTGCTGCATGAGGTTTGAAACTATATATGTGCTAACAAATTTTCAGCAACATTGTTCACTACAAACAACCATGAGGTGAATAATGAGCTGAATGTGATAGTCAATGGCGTTACGATGCCGACCATCAAGTGTCCCAAAATACTTGGTAACACATTTGACAGCTTTTACACATTCTCCGCATATGCCACAGCACTTTGCGACAAGGTTAGTAATAGAAACAAGGTCCTCAAAATTTCTTATTGGTAGCATTGGGGGTGCTGGGGTGCTGATAAAGAAATCTTACATACAAAGCAATTACCAGGTCTGTGGAAAGTTATGCAGTGCCAGTGTGTTTTCGTCAACTACGTGACGCGAAGTGGAATTATATTCACATCAATCAGAATGCTGCTCTTGGCATTGCGATCGGCTGTCTCCTCAGTTCTCATGTGAACCACCTCCATTAGGAGACAAAGATCCTACCCGTGCAAAGACATAACAACATGCTGTCTAAACAATACCTTCCGGACTGTTATCGCAAGGACCATCCAAATCATCATCTTGTGGATTAGTATCCACCGCCTTGTGGATATATATCCACAGAAGCCTTAAGGTGGATCTTTAAGATCTAGAGCGAGAGGTGCAGTGCTACAAGAGAGAACCTCTAGATCAAGCGGCATATCAAGCTGGTCTGGACAAAATTCATGCAGATGCGGTGAATAGCTAGCGTGTGAACGTTGTCCTTAGAGAAAGACCGCCACCCATTGCATCTAAAGAAATATTGAAGAAATTGAAATTGAGCTGGGACTACACGTCACCTGTTTAACTGTCCAGCCAGACCCCTCTCGATTCAGACCCAGATCCCTCTAGACATAACCCACTTAATTTTCGATTTTATGAATCTGGATATTCAACAGAACTAAGCGGACGAAAGATAGAAAACAAGCAGATGCGGTGAATAGCTACCGGGTAAATGTTGTCCTTAGAGAACGACCGCCACTCATTGCATCTGAAGAAATTGAAATTGGGCTGGGACTACACGCCACCTGTTTAACTGTTCAGCCAGACCCTCTCGATTCAGACCCAAATCCCTCTACACTGATACAATAACAACAACAAAAATATACCAAAAAATATCTAAGTGAGTCTGATGGTAGACTGCCACTAAAACCCTACCTATACTCATTTTAAAACTTAGGCAGATTAGACATTCGTCTATCATCCTTGTATGTTAACGACTTAACAGAGTTTAATAGACTTGCATATCAGAATAAAGATTCCTCAAGCTGTCTCGATAGCAAATCACTTAAATTAAGGATAAACACCCTCACAATCTGTTTGGCTACACAAAATGTTCCCTTGAGCTAAAGAAATATAAGATGGCTTCATTCTTGACATCAATTATGCCAACTGAACCCAAATCATTTTTTTGAATTCATACTAATTTAATTCCAAAAATTTTAATTTAATTTTGGAAAGACTTAGAAACTTTGCCTTAGAATATCAGTTTGATCTTGCCCTTTGTGCAACATATTTCATTTGACCTTGAGACTCATTTAAACTACACAGTTGTTTGTGATGTTTTATATTCCAAGCACTGCTGCTCAATGGGCATAAAACTAAACCCTTAGGCGGCTGTTTCCAACAAAGTGACTTGATAAACATGACTTTAGGATGTCCAAGATTTTCCAGTTTCTTATTGTCGTGTTGTTTTTTTTTTTGTGATGTTTTATTGTCTCAAGATGGAAACTTGTCATTGTTTTCGCCTTTTTTTATGATTTAAGCATCCCAAAACGCTCACTTAGATATACAGATTAAACTTTCCACAAATCTGCTCACAATAAACTTTGTAGACTTTGTTGATGTATGAGAGTGTGTGTGTGAGTCGTCGCTGGGTTATGATAAAGTTTCGTTAGGGGAATTTTTGTCTTTTGAACAAAACAAATAAAAAAGCAAAACAACTAATTAAGAGGCAAAAAAAAATATTTATTTTTATTTACAACTTTGTCGTTCTTGGTTCCATGGGGCGTATGAGTGGCATTTTTCTTGAGTTTTAAGTGATTGACATTGCTCATACCACCGGGTGTCCAGTGATAAATGGCAACTATACAACTTTGTCTTAGTTGTAGTTTTCCTTTAGGATTAATTACATTATAGTTTACTTGTTTTAGTGATATGGAGATATATAGACAACGAAATTTTGTATAATCTTCTCATAAAACATAGTTGGGGTTTTGCTTTGGACGTGTGAAAAGGAAAAATCGGGTTCTTCTAATAGAAGTAGAGCCCGCACAGCATCCGATGAAAACGCATTTTTGCCCATGAACATTCCATTAAGGTACTGGGGCACACTTCTCCAAATCAATGAGTGCTGTCCGATTCAATTTTAAGCAGCTCAATGATAAGAAACCTCCTTTTCATAGCCGAGTCCGAACGGCATGCCGCTAAGCGACACCTCTTTGGCGAGAAATTTATTCATGGCAAAGTACCTCACAAATGTCGGCAGCAAAATTTCGAGGATCTAGTGCCATGGGACCTATTGGTAGTCTCTCAAGCTTAGCTCTATACGCAACATAGTGAATGATTTCCTAAAGCATTTTTCGCTAGATTTTCATTCAGACTACTGTTGATTATTGCCGACAAAATACGCTCTCTAGGGTCCAAATAATTTGAAAGTTATCTAGCCATCACCTCAGCGATTGTCATTTCAAATTTCATAAGGATATCTCTTATCCTATTTCCCCTTAGGTTAGTTTGAAAAAAGGACCAGTACACTTAGCCAATAATCGGCTTGTCATGCGCTCTAAATACTAAAAAGTAACCTAGAACAAGTAAAAGCGTGCTAAGTTCAGCCGGGCCGAATCTCATATACCCTCCACCATGGATGGCATTTGTAAAGATCTTTGAATGAATTTTTCAAATATATATCAATCATGACAATATGGGACTCAAATGAAAGGTATTTGGGATAAGAAAACGTACCTGATATCCAATTATCGGATCAAGTGTTAGGGGGACCACCCAAACCCCCAAAACACCCCTAAATCGGACATATTTACCGACCATGGCAATATGGGACTCAAATGAAAGGTATTTGCGAGTAGAATACGAATCTAATATCCAAATGTGGGACCACGATTCTGGGGGTCCACCCCTTCCCCAAAACACCCCCCAAACAGGACTTATTTACTGACCATGGGAATATGGGGTTTAAATAAAAGGTATTTGAGTGTAGAAATCGAATCTGATATCCAAATCCCTCTTGGTCCCAGTGTTTTGGGGGGCCCCCTCTCCCTAAAAAGATCCCCCAAAGGGGACAATTTTACGAACATAGCAATATGGGGCTTAAATGAAAGGTCTTTGGGAGTAAAGTACGATTCTGATATGAATATTCGGGAAAAGTGTCTATGGGGCCACCCCACCCCCACAACATCACCCAAAAAGGAAGTATTTGCTGACTATTGCAATATAAGGCTCAAATAAGAGTTTTTTTAAGTAGAACACGAATCCGATATATATTTTCAAGGCCAACTCACTGAGTGGCCGCCCATCCCCCAATACACCCCTCCTCCCAAGCCGCTCATGTTTGACGACTATTGAAATTTGGGAGTGGACCACGTATCTGATATCAACATTAGGGACCAACTGTCTAGGGGACGTCCCACCACTATAACAACCCCCAAATAGGACGAATTTGCTCACCAAGTCAATTTGGGTCTTAAAGAGACTGGAACTAAATATTTATAGTTTTTAGGGACAATACCCCAAACCGAACATATTTGCTGACTTTTGCAATAAGGAGATTAAATGAGATTAGAAAACGAATTTGATATCTAATTTTGCGACCAATTGCAAAATGCAGTTCAAATAAATGATATATATGAGAATAGAACACGTTGCTGATATATTTTCCGGGCATAGTGTTTGGGGGACCAACCCAATTCCCAAAACACCCCTAAACCGATCATATTTACCGACTATGTCAATGTGGAGCTTAAATGAGAGGTATTGGGGGGTAGAACGAGAGTTCTACGCCCCACTTTCTAAACCAATTTTCTGGGGGTCTACCCCTTTCCCGAAATACCAGAAAAACAACAATTTTTTACTGACCATCGCAATATGGGGCTCAAATAAAGGTATTTGGGAGTAGAAAGCGAGTTTGATATTCAAATATAGGACCATGTATTTGGGGCATCACCCCTTCCCCAAAACACCCCCAAAGTGTAAAAATGTTTCGACAATGCCAATATGTGGCTCAAATGAAAGTTATTTGAGATTAGAAAACGAATTTAATAACCTATTTTGGGGCCAGGTGTTTGGGGGACGCCTCATCGTGTAAACTCCCCTAAACCAATGGCAATGTGGGGTTTAAAAAAATTGTATTTGAAAGAAGAGCACGATGCTGATATTATTCAGGGCCCGAAAACACCCCTAAATCAGATATCATGAGAATATCGGGCTGAAATAAAGTATTTTAAAAATGGAGTACACCTGACATCCAAACTTTAATTCGTAGACCAATGAAGATCATATGGCGTTCAGATAAAGGTATTTATATTGTTAAACTGTTAGTCACGCGATATACTATTTTCGTAGCATGGTATCTCACTAAAAGCTCTTTAATTGTCGAAAATAAATATTTGAAGGAAAATTTTGTTTCATATAAAGTAAAAAAGGCGCAGCGTAGTGGGCCCAGGTCAGCTAGTATCATATAAAAATATCACCTCCAAAATTTCACCTCCAAATCGAGTAATAATTGCGCCTTCAAGAGGCTCAGAAAGTCAAATTGGAAGATCGGTTTATATGGAAGCTATTTCAGGTTATGAACCGATTTAGACTTGGCACAGTTGGAAGTCATACCAAAACGTTTTATGGAAAATTTCAGCCAAATCGGATAAGAATTGCGCCCTCTAGAAGCCCCAGAACTCAAAACCCAAGATCGGTTTATATGGCAGCTATCTCAAAACATGGAGCGATATGACCCATTTACAATCCCAACGGACCTACATAAGATAATATGAATAATAAGAAGTAGTTGTGCAAAATTCCAAGCGCCTAGCTTTCTCCTTCGATTGTTAGTGTGCTTTCGATCGACGGAAGGAGATGGCTAGATCGACTTAAAATGTCATGACGATCTAGAATTTGGGGGTTATAAAAGGAAAGACGAAATTAGTAAGCCCTCTTCCTATGGTGGAGGGTATAAAAAGAGAATCTATTTTATGAATCCCTTGCTATTGACAATATCCTTATTGTTTTCCGTACCGCGCCCCTAAGTCGGTTCATGTCTGCTATTGTGTCCCCAACTAAGTGCCAGAGTATGTTAACCACGAAAGCCGGGCAATGACATAGGAAATGCTTCAACGCCTCATTATCTTCCCCCATGCCCTACACATGCTTTCACTTGCCGCACCGATTTTGGATAAGTGGGGTCGTAGTTCCATGTGTCTCGTTATGATACCGAAAGTTATACTGACCTCCTTCGGACTTCCTTTCAGTAAAACGCCTCCTTCCTTTCAGTAGAAGATGGTTTCACTGTCCGTCGCCAACTTCCTAAGCTCGGACTGCGTCGCCCCGAAAACCTCGGGTTAACCAAGCTTATTGACGGCAATCCTCTAGCCTTCACTGCCAAATCGTCTGTTGTTTCATTCCCCCTTAATCCACTATAGCCCGCCACCCCAACAATGCAGATTGTGCCATCCTCAGGGAAGGCGTTAATCCTCCTGTTACACACCAAGACCACTCATGACCGTCCTCGTTTTTATTGCCATAATGGCTTGTTTACTGTCCGTAAAGATGTTCACACTCGATGTCCTCGCGTTAGTACCACGCCACTCACTCATTCCATGCTCGCCCGCATCTCCGTCTGCAGGACCGTATTATGGTGAGGCAATTTAAAATAGATCTCAGTCTCTGGTTTCTCAATGTAGACCCCCAGGCCCACTCTGTCCTCCAGCTTTGATCCATCCCTGAAACATGATCTTCCAGATGACAATACAGGTCAATCCAAAACTGCCGCTGGCAGCAGTGCCTCGCACTCGACCATAAAGTTCATCTCAAGTATCTTATCGGAAACCTCTCCACTTCCTTCCAGATTTCCTATCGTAGCCTCGATTATACCACGATGGTATGAGCTGCTCTTATCCTTAATCCATTCTCCCATCGCCTTAAGTCTCATACCCGCAGTGACTGCCTCACACTTAATCTGTATGTCAATGGGTCGGATATCTAGAATAGTCTCCAGTGCCCTAGTGGGCGTGGTTCTCATCGTTCCACCTTTGCCAAGACAACATGTTCTCTGAACGTATTTTATGTCCTAACGTTACACTTTTTCTTCATAGCAATCCACCAAACTACTGAGGCGTAAGTAAGTATTGATCTTCTCATGCTCCTTTAGAACCAGTGCACTATCCTCCGATTCAGGCCCCATTTCGAGCCTACGGCCCGTCTACATAGTGTCCAACATCTGTGAGACTTCTCAGTACGCTCCTGAATGTGACACTTCCAATTCAGTTAGCTGTCCAATCGTCTTATTGAGGAAACTTGGTGCGCTGAAATGGCCCACCTTCGTCTTCCTCGTGAACAGGCATATTTCAGTATTTTCTGGGTTAACCATAGGAGTGGCGATAAAATGCCTCCCTGTGATGTGCCTTGTGCCACTTTCGCCCTATCTTTTCTTCATGGGTCCCGTAATTTATCCACCTATTCCTTAGCATATGGTTTATCCAGTCTCTAAGGACGGGATCCACTCGGTACTGGTCTAAGGATTGGATCAGTGTGACCATCAGCACATTGTTAAAAGTCCCCTCGATGTCAATACATACCGCCAGTGTGTAAGTTGTGGCATCGAAGGAATCTTCTATTTTATGCACAACCTCGTACAGAGCAGTCTCCACCGACCTTCCCTTGACATAAGCATGCTGTTTGTGTTGGAGCAGTTCGCTAGAAGTCCTACTCCTTATCATGGTGTCCACAATACGTTCCATGGTTTTGAGTAGAAAGGATGGTCTATGCGATAACAGCCCAAAAGGTATTGCTTCGCACTGATAGGATTTTTGTCTCCTGATGGAGGATGTCCACATGAGAACTGAGGAGACAGCCCGTCGCAGTATGGTGGGCGGCATTCTGACGATATCTCACTGGCGCTGCATAACTTACCACAGACCGGCCAATTGCTTTGAACGTGGTCAACAAGGTTTCTTTGTCTCCACCCCAAGTGCAGCCAACAAGTGACTTGAGGACTACTTTTTACTTTATCCCAATATCTGCGGCATGTGGGGAGAATGGGTAAGAGCTGACAAATGTGACGCCAAGTGTTCTGGGACACTTGATGGTCGGAATCATTTCTTCATCGACCATTACAGTCAGTTCGACATTCACCTCACGCGTATTTGTAGTGAACAGTGTGGCTGAAGATTTGGTGGCGGATATCTTCAGATTTCATGCAGCGAAATATGAGGCAAGCTCGTTGAGGTAGACGTTCAATCTATAGTAGAAGTCAACAATGGGTGGGAGGCCTGATGCCATGATCGTACAATCGTCCGCATATGATACGATCTCTATCCCGTCTAAAGGGGGTGGAAAGTGGGATAGGTAGAGATTAAACCGTGCCAGCGTTATCACCCCATCTTGGGGAACTCCCTGTTTCACTCTACGGTGCCTCGAATTCTTATCCCTAAATTCCACAAATGTCTAAATGACTGACGACCACACAGATAAGTCGCTACCCAACGTTTCAGGCCTGGCTGGAGGGACGTGTTGACGATGTCCTCAAATAGTTTGGCATGGCTGACCGTATCGGATGCCTTCGATAGGCCCAGTGCCACGAGGACCGTCCTATCACATGGCTTGGGCTGATTGAAGTCACGGCAAATGTGTGCGGTGATGGCATGCAAAGCTGTTGTTGGGCTATGCAGTCTTCGAAATCCATGTTGATGATTGGCGAATGGAAATTCTCCTACGAGGCTCGGGGGGAGTAATGCCTCAAGCGTCTTTGCTACTGGCGAGAGAAAGGAGATCGGTCTGTACGACTCCCCCGAACTCGGGTCCTTGCCAGGCTCCAGTAGCTAGATCACTCTGCCCATTTTCCAGACATCGGAAACTATAAGAGTGTTGAAAGACAGTTTGATGACAGTAGTAAGGTACTCGACTACAGGTAAATTCAGATTCTTCAGCATCAATGTAAAGATTCCATCGGAGCACATCGGACTTTCCTACCTTCGTCTACGGTAAATTATGATGGCCGTCCATTGGCTCGGAGACCACGAATAAGGCGAATGGCTCTCCTCCTTGCCCTGTCACTCTTGGGATGCACAATAAATTGACAGTTGAACAATCTGGCGCATCTCTTCGGATCAGTCACAGTTACTTCGCCAAAGTGACTGAGGTCCTGTCATCCCGTCTACCGCGGTTCGAGACTGACTTAACTATAGACCACAACTTGCCTAAACCGTTGTCTAAGTTACATTACTCCAAGTGTTCCAGCCACAAATTCCGCTTGTGTTCGTTGACTACCTTGTTTATTTCCCGAATCAGCTCGGCATTTCCTCTCGGCAACTAGCATATCCGAGGGGGGTGGTAGTTCACTGAAGCGGCGATTGTTATTTTATATTTAAAATTTAATTTGTTTTTGTTTGTATAGTGTAGACTCAAAAACGCCTAAACCGATTACCTTGAAATTTTCACAGATTGTGTAGGTTGGTCTGGAAGTAAACATAGGCTATATAATTTTTTGATATCGGGAGGGGGGCGGACCCCTCCCCCCCTTACCCTAAAAGTACTACCCAGAAATAAAAGTGGGCCGATCAGGACAATATGGGATTCAAATGAAAGGTATTCAAGAGTAGAGTACGAATTTCATAATAAAAGTTGGTCCAAGTACCTGGGGGCCGCGCCAGCCCCAAAACTCCTTAAAATAAGTTTATTTGACGATCATGACAATATGGGACTCATATGAAAGGTATTTAGGAGCAGATTACGACTATGGTCACGCAGTAGGAATAATAGCAGTTATAATTTGTTGATAACGGAAGGGGGCGGACCCTCCCCCTTTACCTCAAAAACACCACCCAAAATCAAAAGTGGACCGATAAGGACAATATGGGTATCAAATGAAAAGTATGCGAGAGTAGATAACGAATCTGGCATACAAATTCATGTCGAAGTATAGGGGGTCACCCCACCCCCACAAAAACGGCCAAAATGGACACATTAGACAATCGCGGATATATGGGACTCGGTTTGTTTGTTCCATATAGTCTGAAAAACGGCAGAACCAATTTTCGCATAATGTGTAGGTTGGTCTGGAAGGAAACATAGGCTATATAATTTTTCGATATCGGACGGGGGACGGACCTTATGCCAAAAACACAACCCAAAATCAAAGTGGACCGATCGAAACAATAGAGGTATCAAATGAAAGGTATTGGAGAGAAGAATACGAATATGATATTAAAATTTGAGTTAAAACTCCTCTAAACGGATATATTCGAAGTTCGTGTCAATATGAGACTCAAATGAAAAGTATAAGGCAGTAGATTACAAATATGGCATACAACATTAGGTCTAAGTAACGGAAGGTCGCTCACCCCCAAATGGGCATATTAGCCGACCATGGCTATATGGGACTCAAATAAAAGGTATTTGGGAGTAGATTACGAATATGACATTAAAATTTGCGTTCAAGTCTAGGTGGCGCATTTCCTCCTAATGATACGTCAAATGGGTTATTTGACCCATTATGTCAACATAGAACTCAAATGAAAGGTACTTGAGAGTAAAAAACAAATTTGGTATTCATTTTTGGAGCCAAGTGTTTTAGGGAACGCCCTAAAGCACCCCCTAAACTGAACTTCATTTCCGTTGGGAATAAAGAGCAAATTTGATATCTATTTTCAGTGCAAAGTGACGGAGGCCTTCCCCAGCCCCAAAACACCCTCCAAACGGCCATGGCAATATGGAGCTCAAATTGAAGGAATCTGGAAGTGCAGCATGAATTTGATATCCATATTTGAGTCGAAATGTCTGAGGTGCCATCCATCCCCTAAAAAGCACTCTGATTACCCTACTTTTTAAAAACACCAGAAACCGAGCAGGTCTCACACATCAATGAGTGCTTTCCGATTCAAGTTTCAATGATAAGGGACTTTTTTTATAGCCGAGTCCGAACGGCGTCCAGCAGTGCCACACCTCTTTGGGGAAAATGTTTTAAATGACCATGCATGGCATTGTACCTCGCAAATGTCGCCAACCACCGCTTTTTCCGATGTTCTCGCCAAGATTCGAACGCGTTCAGCGTCATAGGCTACAATGGCATAAACTCGACATCGCATTCAGGGCGCAGTGTCCCCACCCTTAAAAGATACAAGAGAGTTAAAGATGGCGCAGCGGAGCGGTCCCGGTTCGACTAGTACTCTCTAAAGTCAGCCCAATAGGCCTTCTGCTGATTGATAAACGTCCGGCGCTCAGAGGTTATGAAGTCGGGTGGTCGGTCAATGGTGGGAATTATGGGGAGCTGGTCTGAACCCAAAGAGATGACGGCTTGCCAGGATACGTCACTCAGGAGATCAAAGGACGCAATGGACCTTTTCGTAATCCTAGTGGGGCCATCCTCATTCACCGTACAAAACGTGGAGCCTTCAATCTGCTCCGCCAAAGCTATGCCACACTGGTCGTTACCTGGGGGAGAATGCCATGAAATGTGATGCGCATTCATAACCCGATATAGCTCCTATATAAACAGATCTCCCGAATATTCTTCTTGAAACTCTTTAGGTCACAATTCTTGTCGAAGCATAAAAAAAAATCAATAGGGATTTCTTGTTATGACCTCCCATTATTCTTTTTTAGTTTCTGCTTTATCAAAGGAAACCGTCCAAAAAACTTGACAAATGCATAAATCCAGGGCGAAGGGTATGTAAGATTTAACCCAGCCAAACTTAAGACGCTTTTACTTGTACAGACTTGTATTGCTGCTAAAGGAGAAGAAGATATTAGAAATCACAATGGGCCATACAATGACCTATGCGGAAGCTAGACACAGATCATATTTTCCCAACCCACCCTAACCTGCAGTCAGACTGAATTTCATTGCAGAGGCTCAATGACTCCCATTGTACCAACGGAAACAAAAGCTCAACAAATTGTTGACCTATATTTTGAAACAAAACCATTTTGGTCAATGTTTAACTAAATCTAAAATTCCTCTCTACGGTAAAGGTATGGCATTACTCCTGTATGCAATGCTGTCAAATAATTTGTTGCATATCTGAAACATGGCAATGTCATCATTAATTATCCATGCCCTATTTTCATCCTTCGAGATGCTATGCAGAATTCATTGAATTGAAATGCTGCCATTTAAATCAAACCATTGACCATAAAAGCAGTAGTCATTACTCACAATAAGCCAACATTCGAGTGAAAGGCATTTTGATGATGTTGCATGCAATGCCATACACGACACACCAAACATCACAGCACCGACCTATCAAAAACACAATAGACAAAACCTCTAATGTTTCTGCAATTGGTTCTTTTCCCAGTATTCAAGCATCCTTGTGTGAATGCATTGAAGTACTGAACAGCTATGAAAACGCCTATGAGGAACACTGCATAGAATCGCTCTACCATACTCTGCCTTGTAAATGTTTAAGCAATGAAAAATTGGAGAATAAGAAATTCGTACATTTACTCCATACATTTGATGGCGTTTGTTTTTGGGTGCAGAGACAATAACTTGAACTAGAATGGGGTTTGTTCGAGTTTCGGCAAATTCTGGGAACTCTACAAAACATTGAACACAGAACTAATTTTACTTTACTTTCGAATCAACGCCTTATAATGGAGCCAAAACTTTTAAATGGTTAACGTTTTTGCCACAATCCTAAATCGTTCTAAGATAAGTTTTTGGGAACCCACTTAAATTTCGAAGGCATTAACATAGAAAATGCATTTCACATTCAAATTGATATTCCTAGTTGTTCAATGTAACAAAAGCCAATTCAATGGTTTTGTCACATTCTCCTTAAGGCCTTCTAGCATTGGGCCATTTGTAGGAAACGCAGTGTAGTTGGCTATTCTTAATGCACCTCCTACCAACATGTCTTTTGTTGCTGTAAATGAATTCATTTTAAGAGCTGCACTTAGCACCTCAATCAACACTCGACTTCTCCGCACAATACACTGCTGAAGGGCAGTTCTTTGTTGGCTCTTTGTGGATCCATGCACACAGAATGGAGAACCATGAACGTAATTTAATCATCGGCGTTTTGTGTGTGCATTCTATGCTGTTTTAGGCTCCATCGCAAACAGCCATCATTGCCATCATGGTCAACACTTGTGGGCCAAGCATAACTCGCAAACTAATTTCTAGTGCCCTATTGACAAAATGCCATTTCATACACTTGGTTTGACCCAGAATATGCTTTCATGAAAAGTTATCGGAATGGGGCAGCAAGATAAGGCGACGTATATGGGTCCTTAAAAGAATGACGAAGAAAAATGTTTTTTCTTTGCCTCTGTAAATAAGCCGAATATGCCTTACGTAGAATTGAAAGGCCACATCCTTCAGGACAAAAGCACCACTTATCGCCAATACTTAACCAGGCAGACTACAATGATGGGCTTAATTATTGGGCTTCATTGTCTTTGTAAAGATTGAAAGGCAAAGCGCATAGCTGTCGGCGTTGACAAATTTTTTCACAGCTTGTGACTCTGTAATTGCATTCTTTCTTCTGTCAGTTATCAGCTGTTACTTTTAGCTTGCTTTAGAATAAAAGTGTAAAAAAAGTATATTTGATTCAAGTTCATTCTAAGTTTTATTAAAAATGCATTTACTTTCTTTTAAAAAAATCCGCAATTACTTTTGGGCAACCCAATAGAAATGTAAATTTTGTATTTAAGATAACTCCTAGAAACTTTACGTTCCTTTGCCATGGAATACCGGTTAGGAAACGTATGACATTTTTGCAAATTGCAAAATTGCCCATGAACATTCCAACAAGCAACGGGGGCAAACTTCTAACACATCACTTAGTGCTGTCCGATTCAAACTTTAAGCTCAATGATAAGGGGCACCTTTTTATACCCGAGTCCGAACGGCGTGCCACAATGCGACACCTCTTTGGGCAGAAGTTTTACCATGGCATAGTACCTTACAAATGTGCCTAGCATTAGGATGGGATTACCACCGCTAAAACTTTGTATACCCACCACCGAAGGATGAGGGTATATTCATTTTGTCATTCCGTTTGCAACACATCGAAATATCCGTTTCCCGCCCTATAAAGTATATATATTTATGACATGGGTCCGTCCGTCTGTCTGTTGGAATCACGCTTTAGTCTTTCAAAATAGAGATATTGAGCTGAAACTTTGCACAGACTCTTTTTTTGTCCATAAGCTGATTAAGTTCTAAGTTGGGCTATATCGGACTATATCTTGATATAGCCCCCATATAGATCGATCCTTTGATTTAGGGTCTTAGGCCCATAAAAGCCACATTTATTATCCGATTTTGCTGAAATTTGGGACAGTGAGTTGTGTTAGGCCACTCAATACCCTTCTTTATCTTGGGCTCGATCGGTCCAGATTTGGATGTAGCTGCCATATAGACCGATCTCTCCATTTAAGGTTTTGGTTCCATAACAAACGCATTTATTGTCCGATTTCGCCGAAATTTAGGACAGTGAG
This sequence comes from Stomoxys calcitrans, assembly GCF_963082655.1. Classification (NCBI taxonomy): domain Eukaryota; kingdom Metazoa; phylum Arthropoda; class Insecta; order Diptera; family Muscidae; genus Stomoxys; species Stomoxys calcitrans. The sequence continues at coordinate 36,281,644 of NC_081555.1, forward strand.
TTGTGTTAGGTCCTTTGACATCCATCTTCAATTTGGCCCCGATCGGCCCAGATATGGGCATAGCTGCAACATAGACCGATCACTCGATTTAAGGTTTGGGCCCATTACAGGCGCATTTATTGTCATATTTCGCCCTAAAATGAGACAGTGAGCTGTGTTAGGTCCTTTGACATCCTTCTTCAATTTGGTCGTTCCATATTTGGATATAGCTGCAATATAGACCGATCTCTCGATTTAAGGTTTTGGGCCCAATTTCGCTGAAATTTGAGACAGTGAGCTGTGTTAGGGCTTTCAACATCCTTTCTTAATTTGCCAATTTAATTTCTTAATTTCTTAATTAATTTGCCATTTACCCAAAATCTGACCAACTTATTTATGGGAGCTTTATTTAAATCTGAAGCGGTTTCCAGCAAACTTCTTAGATAATGTGGTAGTCGTTGAGGAAAGCGTTGAGCAAAATATTGGCAAGATTGGTAAATGAATGCGCTTGCAGTGGTTCTTGGAGTGAAAATCGGGCGATATATATATGTGACAGCTATATCTAAACCTAAACCGATTTCTATGAAATTTACCAGTTAGTTATAAGAAAATCCCTCGAAAGTTATAAGAAAATCCCTCCTGCCAAATTTCAAGAGACTCGGTTAACAAATTAGCACTTTATTGCAATATTTCTCAAAATCGGACGAACATATATATGGGAGCAATATCTAAATCTGAACCGATTTCGAACAAACTTCTCAAATATTGCAATAGTCGTTTGAGAAAGCGTTGTGCAAAATTTTGGAAGTTAAAACCGCGCGATATATATATCGCCCGATTTTATCTAAATCTCAACCGATTTCCATGAAATTCAAAAGTAATGTCAATTTCGAGAGAATCGATTAACAAATGACCATTTTATTGCATTATTACTGCAAATCGGACGAACATATATATGGCAGCTATATCCAAATCTGAACCGATTTTTTCCAATTTCAATAGGCTTCTTCTCTTGGCCGAAAGACATGCCTGTAAATTTTAAAACAATCGGATCGGATGTACCCAAATTAATATGGACAGACAGAAGGATGCCAAGTGATTCTGAGTCGATCGGAATACTTATCAATGTGTCCATCTCTCCTTCTTCTGGGTGTTACAAACAAATGCACTAAGTTATAATACCCTGTACCACAGTAGTGGTGCAGTCAGACAGACAGACGTCATGGATAGAGTAAACGTGTACTCAACTTCCAAACATCTTGCAATTGATAAGAATATTGTCCCAATCGGTAAATATGTACTGTTGAGGGATTTTTGGGGGTTGGGATCGCCTCAGATATCAAGGTATAAATTTTTATATCAGCTTTTTACTATACTTTCAAATACCTTTCTTTCATATCCATATTGTCCTAATCGGTAACTATGTCCTGCTGGGGGGTTTTGGGGGTAGGGAAGGCCTCTCAGATACCAACGAATACATTTTTATGTCAGACTAGCTGACCCAGACTGGATATCAGATTCGTATTCTACTCGCAAATACCTTTCATGTGAGTCCCATATTGCCATGATCGGTAAATATGTCCGATTTAGGGGTGTTTTGGGGGTTGGGTGGTGTTGTGGGGGTGGGGTGGCCCCATAAACACTTTTCCCGAATATTGGGATCAGATTTGTGCTTAACTCCAAAAGACCTTTTATTTCAGCCCCATGTGGCTATGGTCGTAAATGTGTCCCCTTTAGGGCAGGTTTTTGGGGAGAGGCGGCCCCCCAAACACTTGGTCTCATATTTGGATATCAGATTCTAATTTTACACTCAAATACCTTTTATTTAAGCCCCATATTCCCATGGTCAGTAAATAAGTCCTGTTTGGGGGGTGTTTTGAGGAAGGGGTGGACACTCAGAAACGTGGTCCCACATTTGGATATCAGATTCGTATTCTACTCGCAAATACCTTTCATTTGACTCCCATATTGCCATGGTCGGTAAATATGTCCGATTTAGGGGTTGGGGTGGTCCCCCTAGCACTTGGTTCGACAAATGGATATCAGATTCATTTTCTTATCCTAAATACCTTTCATTTGAGTCCCATATTGCCGTGATTGGTGTAAATATATGTTTGGTAGGTTTTAGGGTGGGGCGGCCCCCCTAGGAACCCCATCCGCAATTTGGATACCAAATTTTTATTTTTAGGGTACTATATGAGAGCACACAAAATTTCGCTTAAATCGCTCCACCCATCTCCGAGATCTGGCGTTTCAGAAAATTAGGGTAAGGGGGAGGGTCCGCCCCCCCTTCAATTATCAAAAAATGTAGTACCCTATTTTCACCACGGGATCATTATGCACCATCTGTGAAAATTTCAAGAAAATCGGTTCAGCCGTTTCTGAGTCTATAAGGAACACACAAACATACAAATAATTGATTTTTATATACATAAGATTTGTTTTCTACATTTAAATACCTTTCATTTGATACCCATATTACCCAAAGAGGTAAAAGTGTCCTGTTAGGTGGTGTTTTTGGGGGTGGGGAACCCCCCCGAACACTTAGAGAGAAATTTTTTATACATAGTTCATACTCTACTCTTCAAAACCTTTTATTTGATACCCATATTGTCCCAGCCGGAAAACATGTCCGATCAGGTGGGTTTCGAGATGGGGCGTCCCCCCAGGTTAGGTGACCCAATATTATATAGCAATTTCGTATTTTTGGGGAACTATGAGGTGGCATACAAAGTTTTGCTTAAATTGGTGCACGCATCTCCCAGATCTGGCGTTTTTGAAAATTGAGGTAAGGGTTACTCCCTTAGGGTCCGCCCACCTTCGGATATCAAGAAATGTAGTAATATATTTTCACCGGAGCTTCAAACTCTACCATCTGTGAAAATTTCATGAAATTCGGTTCAGCCGTTTTTAAGTCTTCACAGAACAGACAAACAAACTATCAAACAAACAAATAAACAAACAAACAAAGCGCAACAATTTCATTTTTATGCCCACCACCATAGGATGGGTGTATACTAATCCAGTCATTCAGTTTGTAACACCTCGACATTTTCGTCTAAGACCCCATAAAGTATTTATATTCTAGATCGTCTTGTCGTTCTGAATCGATTTAGCCATGTAGCCGTACGTCCGTCTGTCAAAATCACTATAGAGGTCAAACGCGAAAAGTTATGCTTGAAATTTTACAGAGATACTTAATATCCATGTAGGTCGATGGGGATTGCAAATGGGCCATATTGGTTCGGATTTAGATATAACTCCCATATAAATCGATCTCCCGATTTGACTTATTGAGCCCCTGGAAGCCGCAGTTGTTGTCCGATTGACTGAAATTTTGCATGTAGTGTTCTTTTACGACTTCCAACAACTGTGGCAAGTACGATCCGAATCGGTTTATAATTGTTTATATAATTTAAATCGGTCTCTCAATCATCCTTGTTCGGTTACTAGAAGTTTGGTATGTAGAATAAAATTATTCCCTACAACTTAACTTATTATGTATAAATGTTTAGAAAATCCATGGTGGGTTCCCAAAATTTGGCCCGGCCGAATTAAGCACGCTTTTACTTGTTATATAATCGATTGACGCCATTTGGCACACTATTGACCTTTTAGGCGTAATGCCAGTGTGGAAACATGGTCAAAATAAAAATCTATACTTAGCTAGCCGAAGCGGTCCTGCTCCACTACGCCTTCTTTAACTCTCTAATATCTTTTTAGGGTGGGGACACTTCGCCCTGAATGCGGATAACGAATTCGTGCCATTGTAGACTATGACGCTGAACGCGTTCGAATCCTGGCAAGAACAACGAACAAAGCAGTGTTTATCCCCTCTTAATGTTGGCGACATTTGCGAGGTGCAATGCCATGCACTGCGGGACGCCTTTCGGACTCGGCTATAAAAAAAGGTCCCTTATCATTGCGTTTAAATTTGAATCAGAAAACCCTCATTGATGTGTGAGAATTTGGCCCTTCTCGATTCCTGGTGGTAATGTTCTTCCTTAGGGTATCTAGAAATTATATAGCCTATGTTTCCTTCCAGACAAACATACACAATCTATGAAAATTTTAAGAAAATCGATTCAGCCAAGTATCATATAGTCATAATGGGTCTAATGGCGTTTTTGAGGAGTGGCTTGACTCCCTATACTTCGATCTGATTTTGTATGCCAGATTCGAAATCTACTCCCGAATACCTTCCATTTGAGCCCCATATTGAAATGAATGTCCAATATGTCTGTTTGGGGGAGTTTTGGGGTTGGGGCGGCCCGATGGGTACTTGGACTCAAATTTGAATACCATATTCGTATTCTACTTTCCAATACCTTTCATTTGATACCTATATTGTCCCGATGGGTGCACTTTTGTTTTTTTTTTTTGCTAAGGGGGAGGGTCCCCCTACCGATACCGAAAAATGATATAGCCTATGTTTCCTTCCAAACCTATCTACACCATATGCGAAAATTTCGAGAAAATCGGTTCTACCGTTTTTCAGTCTATACGGAACAAACAAACCGAGTCCCATATCCCACTTTTGATTTTGGGTTGTTTTTTTTTTTTTTGCCTAAGGGGGAGGATTCGTCCCCCTTCCGATACGAAAAAATTATATAGCGTATGTTTCCTTCCAGACCAATCTACACAATATGCGAAAATTTCGAGAAAATCGGTTCTACCGTTTTTCAGTCTATACGGAACAAAGAAACTGAGTCCCATATATCCGTGATTGGCTAATGTGCCCATTTTGGGCGTTTTTGTGGGGGTGAGGTGACCCCCTATACTGCGACATGAATTTTTATGCAGGATTCGTAATCTATTTCCGCATACTTTTCATTTGATACCCATATTGTCCTTATCGGTTAACTTTTGAATTTGGGTGGTGTTTTTGGGAGGGTCCGCCCCTTCCGTTATCAATAAATTATAAAGCCTGTTACTACTTTTTGACCATATTCGTAATCTACTCCCAAATACCTTTAATGATCGTCAAATAAAACTATTTTAAGGGGTTTTGGGGCTGGGGCAGCCCTAGGTACTTGGACCCTACTTCTTCTCTTGAATACCTTTTATTTGAATCCCATATTGTATTGATCGGTCAACTTTAATTTTTTAGTAGTACTTTTGGGGTAAGGGGGAGGGTCCGTCCCCCTCCCGATATCAAAAAATTATATAGCCTATGTTTCCTTCCCGACCATCCTACACAATCTGTGAAAATTTCAAGGTAATCGGTTCAGCCGTTTTTGAGTCTATACAAAACAAACTTCAAATTCATATATAATATTCTTCAATCACCTGAACTATTTGGCCACACATCGGCTAGACAAGGACCAATAAACTTTCGGTCTTAAGAAAGGTATCACTGAGTACTCTAATGGTAGTGGGTGCAGCTCCGATGGTGTTCAAGCTTTCTTTGACAAGTATGAAAAGTTCGAACACTTGCCCTTGGTTATATTTTGGTCAGCAGTATAGCAGAAGCCCATTCTTCTTCAACTCGCGGAATGGTTCTTCTCTGCTCTAGGAGATATTGCATAAAAAATATAGGGGTACCATCAAATATTTCCGCGATACGGACTGATTCCGAAAGGGGACATAATAAATTCCCCCAGAGCATGCAAATCACAAGCAGTAGACATTGTTAGCTTTCAAGTTTTTGGCCTGTTAGGCCAGAGATCATTTAATTTCACAATTTTTGTTTGTTCCTCTTTCGAGACGAGCTCAATGATCATTATTGTTAAGTATATATCTAGCGAACATTAAGGAACAAAAGAAGTTCATTTCATACCAACGAGTGCTGCTTTCCCCTATATTTGTGCCTATCCCAAAGGACACTCGTATACCGCAGAACAAGATATGCGTCAAGTTGTATTCGGATGAATTATAGAAAAATACTTTCTTACTAACCCTATTTTGTATTTTCTTCACAATACTCAATCAGGCAAATATAATGAGCTAGTGTACATGCCTCATTTATGATATTTACTGTGCAATCACATCTGCACTATTCTTTGCAAAATGTTGGCTAATATGCTATTTCATGTGAATTGATGTCATGGTCTCTAGACTCCCAAGTAGTTATTGATGACACCATTTGTAAGATACGCAAGTACTGATTTATCATCGTAATGACTCCTTGCAATATATGTATGTATGTATGTACACACATGCCGTCTCCACACAGTAAGAGTTGAAATTATTTATGAAATTATTATTAGAAATTGCTTGTTTATGATGTTATAAACCGGTTATAACAAGCCCAAAATATGAGAACTTGCACTGAATTTTTTAATGTGAATTTCATTACAAATCATCTGAGCATATGCATATGGCATAAAAGACTTCAGTCTACTCGAACTTTATGTTCATAGCATATTCGATTTTTCGTCAAGCCTTTTGTCTATAGTGGCTGGTACTATGTTCGCTATTCGCGAAGTTTATCGCGGATTACTTTTTATACCCACCACCGAAGGATGGGAGTATATTCATTTTGTCATTCCACACATTTTGTCATTTTGTCATTCCACACATCGAAATTATCATTTCCGACCCTATTCTTGATCAGCGTCTGTCCGTCTGTCTGTCTGTTGAAATCACGTTACAGTCTTTTAACATAGAGATATTGAGCTGAAACTTTGCACAGATTCTGTTTTTGTCCATAAGCAGGTTAAGTTCGAAGATGGGCTATATCGGATTATATCTTGATATAGCCCCTATATAGACCGATCCGCCGATTTAGGGTCTTAGGCCAATAAAAGCTACATTTATTACTCGATTTTGCTGAAATTTGGGACAGTGAGTTGTGTTAGGCTCTTCGACATCTTTCGTTAATTTGGGCCGGATCGGTGCAGATTTGGATATAGCTGCCATGTAGACCGATCTCTCGATTAAAGGTCTCGCGCCCATGAAAGGCGCATTTATTGTCCGATATCGCCGAAATTTGGAACAGTGAGTTAAGTTAAGCCCCTCGACATCTTTCTTCAATCTGGCCCAGATCGGTCTAGATTTGGATATAGTTGCCATATAGACCGATCCGCCAATTTAAGATTTTGTGCCCATAAAAGGCGCATTTATTGTCCGATGTCGCCGAAATTTGGGACAGTGGCATATAGTTGCCATATAGTTGCCATATAGACCGATCCGCCAATTTAAGATTTTGTGCCCATAAAAGGCGAATTTATTGTCCGATGTCGCCGAAATTTGGGACTGTGAGTTAAGTTAAGCCCCTCGATATATATCTGCAATTTGGTCTAGATCGATCAAGATTTGCATGTAGCTGCCATATAGACCGATCTCTCGATTTAAGGTTTTGGGCCCATACAAGACGCATTTATTGTCCGATGTCGCCGAAATTCTGAACAGTGAGTTGTGTTAGGCCCTTCAACATTATTTTTCAATTTGGCTCAGATCGGTTCAGATTTGGATAAAGCCGCTATATAGACCGATCCGCCAATTTAAGGTTTTGGGCCCATACAAGGCGCATTTATTGTCCGATGTCGCCGAAATTTGGAACAGTGAGTTGTGTGGGGCCCTTTAACACTCTTCTTCAATTTGGCCCAGATCGGATCAGATTTGGTTATAGCTGCCATATAGACCGATCCTCCGATTTGGGGTCTTAGGCCCATAAAAGCCACATTTATTATCCGATTTTGCCGAAATTTGGGACAGTGAGTTAAGTTAAGCCCCTCGACATATATCTGCAATTTGGTCTAGATCGATCAAAATTTGCATATAGCTGCCATATAGACCTATCTCTCGATTAAAGGCTTTAAGCCCATACAAGGCGCATTTATTGTCCGATATCGCCAAAATTTGGGACAGTGAGTTGTGTTAGGCCCTTCGACATTCTTCTTTAATTTGGCTCAGATCGGTTCAGATTTGGATATAGCTGCGATATAGACCGAACTCTCGCGATATAGACCGAATTCGCTCAAATTTGACACAGTGACTTATGTTAGGCTTTTTGACATTCGTGTCGTATATGGTTCAGATCGGTCTATATTAGGATATGGCATTTATATTTGTGTAAAGTCTCGAAATAGCAATCGCGAAAACATGGAGTTTCATGAGATGAAATAAATTCCATCATCAATCGTTTTCGTACCTCTTGCCGAATCCCCACTGTTCCCTGTTGGCAAAGTTGATGTTTGATTTGAATGCATAGCCACTCATAACCTGTAAATGTCACAGAACAATTTGAAAGTTCCAAGATGGCAAGTAGAAATTGCTTAAGAACTACAACCGACTATAAACACATGCGTCAGTCTGTCGCATGCAAGTATCAATTTCCTGCATAGATTCACTGCCTTGTAGCACATATAGAAAATGTCAGAAATAATTGAACTTTGCCTAAATGGCATTTTCCTTTCGTTGTAAGCAATGTGGGTTATTGATAAAATAGGATGTATTGCATTACATGTTGCAGAGAGTTAACCTATTGTATAGTCATGGTGCATTGTTTGCCACATTAAAAAGGAGAAAAGATAGAACAACTCTTAAGTGGCCATATCCGACTGTCTCTTTGTCCAGGTGTACTCGTAATCGATTGAAACGAATTTGTGCACATTTTATTATATCGATGAACGGACGTTATAGAGCTCCCACATAAACACATACTAGCTGACCCGAGCCCGCTCCTCTTCGCCTTCTTTTACAATATATAGAACAAAATTATCCTTTGAATATTTATTTTCGACGATTAAAGAGCTTTGAGTGAAATACCATGCTACGGAACTGGTACATGTATTTCGCTTGACTTAGAGTATTTTTATACCCTCCACCATAAGATGGGGGGTATACTAATTTCGTCATTCTGTTTGTAACTACTCGAAATATTCGTCTGAGACCCCATAAAGTATATATATTCTTGGTCGTCGCGACATTTTATGTCGATCTAGTCATGTCCGTCCGTCTGTCCGTCCGTCCGTCCGTCCGTCCGTCCGTCCGTCCGTCCGTCCGTCCGTCTGTCTGTCGAAAGCACGCTAACTTCCGAAGGAGTAAAGCTAGCCGCTTGAAATTTTGCACAAATACTTCTTATTAGTGTAGGTCGGTTGGTATTGTAAATGGGCCATATCGGTCCATGTTTTGATATAGCTGCCATATAAACCGATCTTGGGTCTTGACTTCTTGACCCTCTAGAGGGCGCAATTCTTATCCGATTGGAATGAAATTTTGCACGACGTGTTTTGTTATGATATCCAACAACTGTGTCAAGTATGGTTCAAATCGGTTCATAACCTGATATAGCTGCCATATAAACCGATCTTGGGTCTTGACTTCTTGAGCCTCTAGAGTGCGCAATTCTTATCCGATTGGAATGAAATTTTGCACGACGTGTTTTGTTATGATATCCAACAACTGTGTCAAGTATGGTTCAAATCGGTTCATAACCTGATATAGCTGCCATATAAACCGATCTTGGGTCTTGACTTCTTGAGCCTCTAGAGTGTGCATTTCTTATCCGATTGGAATGAAATTTTGCACGACGTGTTTTGTTATGATATCCAACAACTGTGCCAAGTATGGTTCAAATCGGTTCATAACCTGATATAGCTGTCATATAAACAGATCTGGGGACTTGACTTCTTGAGCTTCTAGAGGGCGCAATTCCTATCCGATTTGGCTGAAATTTCGCAAGACGTTTTTTATTGGTACTTTCAACCACTATGTCAAATAAAATACAAGTCGGTTCATAACCTGATATAGCTGCCATATAAACCGATCTGGGATCTTGACTTCTTGAGCCTCTAGAGGGCGCAATTATTATCCGATTTAAATCGGTCTATAACCTGATACAGCTGTCATATAAACCGATCCTTGGTCTTGACTTCTTGGGCCTCTAGAGGGCGCAATTCTTATCTGATTTGAATGAATTTTGGCACGACGTGTTTTGTTATGATATCCAACAACTGTGCCAAGTATGGTTCAAATCGGTTCATAACCTGATATAGCTGTCATATAAACCGATCTGGGATCTTGACTTCTAGAGGTCGCAATTATTATCCGATTTGCCTGAAATTTTGTACGACGGATTCTCTCATGACCATCAACATACGTGTTTATTATGGTCTGAATCGGTCCATAGTCCGATACAGCTCCCATATAAATCGATCTCTCTATTTTGCTTTTTGAGCTCACAAAGAGCGCAATTCTTACTCGAATTGGCTGACATTTTACACAGGTCTCCAACATATAATTTAATTGTGGTCCAAACCGGAGCAAATCTCGATATCGCTCTAATAGCAGAGCAAATCTTTTCTTATATCCTGTTTTGCCTAAGAAGAGATGCCGGGAAAAGAACTCGACAAATGCGATCCATGGTGGAGGGTATATAAGATTCGGCCCGGCCGAACTTAGCACGCTTTTACTTGTTTGGTCTATGAATTCGCTCGGAGGGTTTGGTGTCATTTAAGCTTGAATTTTAAAAGTACTCCATGCTTAAAGGACTTTATTAGAACCCGATATTCTGATGAGGATTTTGGGAGCGGAAGGGCCCCAGGGTGATGGTTGTTGGTTTTAGGGGGTGATATGGACTCCCAGAAACGTGGTCCCGAAAGCGGGTATACATTTTGTGCTCTACTCCCAAATACCTCCCTTTTGAGCCCCATAATGTCATGGTCGATAAATATGTATATCCGGTTTAGGGGTGTCTTGGAGTGTGGTATAGTCCCCCATATAAAATAAAATTCATTTAAACACCATATTGCCATTGGTTTAAGGAGAGTTTATGAGATGATGCATCCCCCAAAAACTTGGCCCTAAAATTGGATATTAAATTCGTTTTCTTATCTAATATACCTTTCATTTGAACATCTTATTGCAATAGTCAGCAAATGTGTCCGATTTGGGATATGGGCTTAAAAACTATCAACATCATGCTTCACTCTCCTTGAGTGCCAAATTATCACTGTGAGCAAATTCGTCCTATTTGGTGGTTATTATAATGGTGGGACGTTCCCTAGGCAATTGGTCCCGAATGTTGATATCAGATTCGTGCTCTACTCCAAAATATTCATTGGTCCATTATTTTCATAGTCGGCAAACATGTCCGGATTGGGAGAGTGTTTTTGGGGATGATGCGGTTACTTAGCCCTGTAAATATATATCAGATTCGGATATCAGATTCGTTTTCTACCCTCAAATACCTGTTATTTGAGCCCCATATTGCCATGATTGATAAATATGTGGGATTTGGGGTTTTTTTGGGGCTAGGGTGGTCCCCCAAATACTTGATCCCAAAATTGGGTAGCGGATACGTTTTATACTCTTAAATACTTTTCACTTGAGTCCCATATTGTCGTTCGAGTACCCTATTTGGTAGGTTTTAGAGGTGGGGCTCCCCATCCGAAATTTGGATACCAAATTTTGGTTTTTAGATTACTATTGGGTTACCCAAAAAGTAATTGCGGATTTTTCATATAGTCGGCGTTGACAAATTTTTTCACAGCTTGTGACTCTGTAATTGCATTCTTTCTTCTGTCAGTTATCAGCTGTTACTTTTAGCTTGCTTTAGAAAAAAAAGTGTAAAAAAAGTATATTTGATTAAAGTTCATTCTAAGTTTTATTAAAAATGCATTTACTTTCTTTTAAAAAATCCGCAATTACTTTTTGGGCAACCCAATATAAAAGTGCACATAAAAATTCGCTTAAATCGCACACATCTTCGAGATCTGGCGTCTCTGAAAATGTGGGTAAGGGGGAGTTACGAGGTGTCTCCCACCACTTGATCCTTCCATCGGACTTTTAGTCGTCCCGATTTGCGTGTACCACCATGTTTGCCTTCAAAAAACTTTTTTGCTGGAGCTTCTTCATCAATTCTGACAACATGACCCAGCCAACGCAGCCGTTGTATGTAGATGCGTATAACTATGCTATCATCGTCACGCCTATATTTTCTATTAACGCAAACTGGTCCATATACTTTACGAAGAATTTTACTCTCAAATACTCCAAGCACTGCCTCACCTGCTTTCACAAGTATCCATGCCTCAAAACCATATAACAACACTGGTAGTATCAGTGTCTTGTATAGTGTAATCTTCGTCTGTCGAGAAGTGGCCCTGTTTCTTAATTACTTACTTAGTCCAAAGAAGCATCTTTTTGCCAGTATTATTCTTCGCTTTATCTCAAAACTGATGTCATTCATTTCGGTTACGGCGGTGCCGAGGTAGATAAAGTTGCTGACTATCTCAAAATTGTGGTTCCCAACTTTCTCGATTTTCTTTATCTGCTCGGTGGTACAAGGCGTTTTGGGAGTCAAACCCCCTCTTGTGATTAGTGTGCCATATCTATTCACATCTGCATCTCGTATAATCTTCACCAGCAGGATATTAAAGGGATCACATGATAGGCTAAAACGTCGTTTGGTATTAAATGGTTCGGAGAGATTCTTTCCTATTCTTACTGAGGAACGCCTATCAGCAAGTATCATCCTACAGAGTATTATAAATTTTGCGTGGATACCAAACTCAGACATGGCTTGAAATACCTTTAAACGTATAGGGGTATCGAAAGCGGCTTTGTAGTCAACAAAGAGATGGTAGGTGTTGATTTGTCCTTCTCTGGTCTTTTCCAAGATTTGCAAAATTGCAAATTTTGCCCATGACCATTCCACTAAGGAACAGGGGCAAACTTCTTACATATCAACGAGTGCAGTCCGATTTAAGTTTTAAGCTCAATGTTAAGGGGCCTCCTTTTTTCTAGCCGAGTCCGAACGGCGTGCCGCAGTGCGACACCTCTTTGGAGAGAAGTTTTACATGGCATAGTACCTCACAAATGTTGCCAGCATTAGGAGGGGAAAACCACCGTTGAAAATTTTTTCTGATGGTTTCGCCAGGATTCGAACCCAGGCGTTCAGCGTCATAGGCGAACATGCTAACCTCTGAGCTACGGTGGCCTCCTTTCCAGGATTTGGCGCAATGTGAATATCTGGTCTGGGGTGGATTAACCAGGTATAAAGCCGCATTGAAAGGGTCCAATTATCTCATTGAATTTGGGTTATAGTCTTTCAAACAGGACACTCGAGTATCTTGCATGAGATGGGGAAGAGACTTATTCCTCTATAGTTGTCACATTCCGTCTTATCTTCTTTCTTTTGTAATGGACACAGTATGCTGAGGTTCAAATCATCGAGTATGCGTTCTTCTAGCCAGATTGCGCACACAATCTGATGCATATCAGCGTGTCGCCTCTGGCCTTAAATAGTTCAGCGGGTAACCTGTCGGCTCCTGCTGCCTTGTTGTTCTTCAATTCGGTCACTGCTACTCGGACCTCATTCTAACTATGAGGTAATCATTCTATACCATCATCCGGGATTGGTTCTGCGGTATCCTCTTCGCCGCCAACATTGGACACTAGCAGTTGGGTAAAATGTTCTATCCATATCCTCAACATGCTGTCTGTGTCAGTTTCCAGATTTCCTTCTTTGTCTCAGAAGGAGGAAAGCCATTGGTTTGATGTTTTATTCTTTGGCAGAATTTCCAGACTTCATTCTGACTCCTGTACATCTCAATTCGCTCACACACACGTCCTTTCATTTCCTTTTTCTTTCTGAGGAAAAGACGTTTCTCCTCTCTCCTTTTATCCCGATACCTCTCCTGCGCGTTGCTACTGATTGCGGGGTTGCTCTATATGCCGCATTCTTGGCTTCAGTAGCATCTCAACACTCTTGGTCGTACCATGGGTTTCATGGGGATGGCTTCTGATAGCCAAGTCCGGCTTTCGGTGCATTTTCCATGGAGTGGGTAATGAATTGCTAATGGGCCATTATATCATCGGAACAAGGAGTGCTTTCATCAAGCAGTGGGGTCTGCCGTGTGGATTATGCCGTTATGCTGCAACACAACAGATTGCAGGTACTACTAACTATCATGTTTTTTGCCGCGATGAATTCTATCAGCCTCAACCCATTACCGGACGTTATCTTGTGGAGGCTAATCTCCCAGAACGATTTTAATATCATGGGCGAGGCAGCGGTCATATTATCTCTCTAGGCGCACGCAGATCCGCAAATCATGGTCCTTTTTATTCCCACCAGAGAAGGTGGTATTGCAAACGGTGGTGTCATGCCGTTTGCAACACATCGAAACATCCATTTCCGACTATATGAAGTATATATATTCTTGATCGTCGTAAAAATCAAAGACGATCTCGCCATGTCTGTCCGTCTGTCTGTTGAAATCACGCTACAGTCTTTAAAAATAGAGATATTGAGCTGAAACTTTAACAGAATCTTTTTCATACCCAAGATTCGGCCCAGCCGAACTTAGCACAATTTTACTTGTTTTTAATTTTGTATGATTACTCTTTTGTACATTTTTAGCAGAATCACAGTTTTATCCCGGACTAATTTGGTTGCCCAAAAAGTAATTGCGGATTTTTTAAAAGAAAGTACAATAAATGCATTTTTAATAAAACTTGGAATGAACTTTAATCAAATATACAATTGCTATTTTGTTCGATAACCTTTTGCCATCGTCCTGGCAAATTTAGTATTCCACGCTCATAGAACTTCTGGCCTTTATCTGCAAAAAACTGAACCAAGTGCGATTTTATAGCCTCATCATTGCCGAAAGTTTTACCATTTAAGGAGTTCTGCAAAGATCGAAATAAATGGTAGTCTGATGGTGCAAGGTCAGGGCTATATGGTGGATGCATCAAAAGTTCCCAGTCAAGCTCACTCAGTTTTTGGCGAGTGACCAAAGATGTGTGCGGTCTAGCGTTGTCCTGGTGGAATATGACACCTTTACGGTTGACCAATTCTGGTCGCTTCTCCTTGATGGCTGTATTCAATTTGTCCAATTGTTGACAGTAAACATCCGAATTAATAGCTTGGTTCTTTGGAAGCAGCTCAAAATATACCACACCCTTCCAATCCCACCAAACAGACAGCATAACCTTCTTTTGGTGGATATCAGCCTTTGAAGTGGTTTGAGCTGGTTCACCATGCTTGGACCATGATCGTTTTCGACTAACGTTGTTGTAAACAATCCATTTTTCATCTCCAGTTATGATTCGTATTAAAAACGGATCGAATTCATTGCGTTTAAGGTGCATATCACAAGCGTTGATTCTTCGGTTTGTTAAATGAATTTCTTTCAATACATGTGGTACCCAAATATCAAGCTTTTTCACCAGTCCGAGACTTTTTATGTGATAATGAATGGTTGATTTTGGTATATTTAACTTCTCTCCTATCTCACGCTCAGTTACATGACGATCCAATTCGATTAATGCTTTGATTTGGTCATCATCAACTTCATTTGGCCGACCTGAACGTGGCTCATCTTTAAATGAAAAATCTCCAGAACGGAATTTGCGAAACCAATTTTGACACTGGCTTGCTTTTAAGGCTTACCACCATATACATCTCGTAACTTTTTAGCAACCTGCTCCGCGTTTTTTCCTTTACGGAAATAATAAAGTAAAATATGACGAAAATGCTCCTTTGTGGGCTCCATATTAAAATTGACGCCAAACAAACAAATGTAAACAAAATTTCGCGCACTTTTTTTCTAAAGCAAGCTAAAAGTAACAGCTGATAACTGACAGAAGAAAGAATGCAATTACAGAGTCACAAGCCGTTGAAAAAATTTGTCAACGCCGACTATATGAAAAATCCGCAATTACTTTTTGGGCAACCCATAGCTCGGTTTCACCAGTTTTTGTCTATTCAATAAAAAATGTCAATTACATTTCCCTCTTTTAGCATATAAAGCATTTGTTTTTTCAATTCTTCAAACATTTCTCAATCGTCTATCAAAGTATTCACATCCATGTAACAATAGAAGTGTACAAATAAAAATACAAAAAAATAAAATTTGTCAACAAAATATTGAATAATAATCTCGAAGACGTGTTATATAAGTTTAGTGTAATAGTACATACAAATTACCTATTAAAAATTAAAATCACTTATCGTAGTGGGCTAGTAGTGTGCCGAGAAATACTTTTTTCATATTGCAAAACTAGCAATGGCTTTGCAATCAATTTTTTATGGACTTTTAGTGCTATTAACGATGGTGGCTTACAAACAACGAAAATGTTGGTATTTTATATGGCAAGTTAATGGGTGGCGTGGTGTAATCCAACAACCAGCATTGTGGATTTTATTGATGTGTTCTGTGGACCCAAAGAGTTGAGTTGGCTATGAATTGTTTTAATGACATATACTTTAAGTAAAGAAAGTAAGGAAAGTGATAAAAATTTTAAAATTTTTTTACTCAGTTTTAATGAGGATTATGTTATAGAAAGTAGATAAGCGAATGAATGGCTTCTAATGGCTCAAGAAGGAATTGGTTAACATGGGGGGAAGGGGGTATATCTACTTATGGATCAATCTGAGCTTTCGTGGTACGAAACTGTTGTTCCGTACCATAAGCGTACTTCACATACCACATTTCAGTTGAATATGTAGTAAAAAGTGAGGTTCTTGGGTCTCACGATGTCATATTTTGGAATCGGTTAGTTTGGATGAGCTGCAATTGTGGACGTTATTCGGTGGTGGACATAATAATGTAGTATAACCCTTAACTATTATATAGGGGGTATTTTCATATTTTCATTCTTTTTGAAACTCATCTAAAAAGAGGTCTGTAACTCTCAAAAAAAAATATTTTTACATAACTTCTTGTTCGTCTAGACATTGTAGCAAAACTAGGCATGAGCATCTACCACAAGAATCTTCGAAAACAAGAGAACTATCCATTTGAAATTTTTTACGAATAATCCTCATCGATAAAAAAATTTTGGCCTATTGAAATGCGCAATAAAAGTTTAATGTGTGAAAGATAGAGATCAGTATTGCGGAGGGGTATTGTGGTGGTGGGTGATGTGCTTGGTTAGTTATTTTTACAAGGAAGTGGTCCAATTGCATATGCTTCTACTTCAAAAATTTTTATACCCACCACCATAGGATGGGGATATTCTAACCTAATCATTCCGTTTGTAACACCTCGCAATATTCTTCTAAGACCCCATTAAGTATATTTATATATTGGGTTGCCCAAAAAGTAATTGCGGATTTTTCATATAGTCGGCGTTGACAAATTTTTTCACAGCTTGTGACTCTGTAATTGTATTCTTTCTTCTGTCAGTTATAAGCTGTTACTTTTAGTTTGCTTTAGAAAAAAAGTGTAAAAAAAGTATATTTGATTAAAGTTCATTCTAAGTTTTATTAAAAATGCATTTACTTTCTTTAAAAAAATCCGCAATTACTTTTTGGGCAACCCAATATATTCTTGATCGTCTCGTCGTTCTGAATCGATCTAGCTACGTCCGTCCATCTGTCTGTCGAAATCACGATAGAGGTCGAACGCGAAAAGCTAGACGATTGAAATTTTGCACAGATACTTAATATCGATCGGTCTATAACCTGATATAGCTCCCATATAAACCGATCTCCCGATTTGACTTCTTAATCCCTTACAAGCCATAGTTTTTGTCCGATTTGGCTGAAATTTTGCATGCGTTGTTCTGTTATGACTTTCAACAACTGTATTTAGTATGGTCTAAATTGGTCGAGAACCTGATATAGATCCCATACAGCACGATCTCCCCATTTGACTTTTTGAGCCCCTGGAGCCGCAATTTTCATCCGATTTGCCAGAAATTTTACACACAGTGTTCTGTTATGACTTCCAATAAGTACGGTCTCAATCGGTCGAGAACCTGATATAGCTCCCATATAAACCGAGTAGACTTCTTGAACCCCTGGAAGCCACAATTTTGGTCCGATTTGGCTGAAATTTTGCTTGAGGTGTTCTGTTATGACTTCCAACAACTGTGCTAAATCGGTTCATAACCATATAGCTCCCATATAAACCGATCTCCGGATTTGATTTTTTGACCCCCTGGAAACCTCAATTTCTATCGGATTTGGCTGAAATTATCCACATCGTGTTCTGCTATGACTCCCAACAACTGTGTCAAGTACGGTTTGAATCGGTGAATAACCTGACATAGCTCCCGATTTACCTTCTTAAGCCCCTGGAAGCCGCAATTTTCGTCCGATTTGACTGAAATTTTTCAATTCGTCCTATTCGATGTATAACCAGATATACAATATCTTCCATATTTTAACAGAATCCATGGTGGTGGGTCCCCAAGATTCGGCCCTGCCGAACTTAGCACGCTTTTACTTGTTTTAATTTTAG
Organism: Stomoxys calcitrans; assembly: GCF_963082655.1. Taxonomy (NCBI): domain Eukaryota; kingdom Metazoa; phylum Arthropoda; class Insecta; order Diptera; family Muscidae; genus Stomoxys; species Stomoxys calcitrans. The sequence continues at coordinate 36,299,766 of NC_081555.1, forward strand.
TCTAACAACTAGTCGTCAAACTAATTAATGAAAGCGATGCACAGTTCGTCCCTAGCCTTTAAGAAAAGATCGCGTTTCCGACTCGGATTCAGACAGCGATAGTGTCAATGAAACAGTCATCACAGCTGAATCGAGATATGAGTATCCACACTCCCTGGGGCGCAAAGCACGATCTTGTGAGAAAGATGGACATCCCACAGCTCACAAAGGCGACGGTCGGAACGGATAGACAGAAGTCTTAAACAAGCAAAACAAGAGTTGGCCGTGGAGAAATGGGAGGTTTTCCACAGGGAGGAGAAGGAGGAAGGAACTCTCCATGTGGTGGGCATTGATCAAGTCCCCGTGACTAGTTTGGCTAAGACAATAGGCATGACGTGCTACGGGGCCATGACCGTCTTTTTCAAGATTAAGAAGACAAGGACAGGCAAATATCCTCATATTGAGCCATCAGGCGGTGCATTAGTGTGACACTCAATAAGGCCTAACAGACAGGGGGCCGACGACGAGACAATCAACGACTCTCCCATTGGGAAGACTAAGATAAGCAAAGATCTATGTACTAAACAATCAGGCAGTAGAGGCTAACACGACTTTCTCGAGATTAGGAAGACTAGGATGGATAGAGATCCGTATACCGAATCATAACGCAGTGCAGCGATAGATGACTCAATGCCTTCTAACGCACAGGGACCACACGATACGACCATAACTCTAAAACCGATTAACTCAAGATTTGGAAGACTAGTATAGGCAAAGATCCTTATATTTGAACATCAGGCAGTGCAGGGACGGTATACTCAATACAGCCTAACGAACAGGGACCCGTAGATGGAAACATTACCATCTTTCTCAAGATTCGGAAGACTAGGATGTGCAAAGATCCTATCATTAAAACATCCGGCAGCGCAGCGACGGGAAACGCAATGCAGCCTAACGAACAGGGAACAGATGATGAGACCATCACCCACTCCCAAGAAGCCCATCTAATGGAGGACCAATGATTGAGGCCGAGGACCTGCGTTATTTATCATAAAAATTTTAATGTCCAAAATTCGGAAGACTACTCAGAAGAAGACTTGGGAACTATAATTAAGATTTTCCAAGCAAAGAAGACATTGACGAAAATGTCAACAGGATTATGACTGCACTGGTGGGGTCCTTCGAAGATAGTTGTCCTCTTCGGGAAAGGAAATCAGCCCAAGAAAAACCCTAGCTGATAGGGAAGAGTCGCAATATTGGGAAAGAGGTTTGCAGACTTTTTAACAGAGCACGTCGTAAAAAGGCGGAAGTATATTGAGATGTGTATTACACACGGCTCAAGGAATACAATAAAATAACCAGAGCCGCAAAACGTGCCGCCAAGATGAAAAAATTTCTCTCAAAAGCCCATATTCAAATTGAAACATTAATAGACAACAAGGGAGTGAGAGCAGAAACAAAAGAGGACCTGAGGCTTTGATGAAAACCCATTTTCCACAGGATACCACTGGACTCACGGAGACACCGGAATTTCGGAATAATGAGGTTGATCGAAGGTTTATCATTTATGGTCAAGGTAGGCTTGAGGAGCTTTAAACCCATTAAGTCACTTGGAATTGATGGAATATTCCCGGCGTTACTACAAAAGGAGGCCGACTACCTGGCGCCTCATCTGGTCATTATTTATACATCCTGCCTAGGTCTTGTATATACTCCGAAAGCCTGGCAGCAAGCAAGGGTGGTGAGTATACCCAAGCCTGGCAAGGCAAAATATGCGACACCAAATGCCTACAGGCCTATTAGCCTTACATCCTTTCTACACAAAACGATGGATCGCATTGTGAACACCATGATAAAGAGTAGGACATCCAGTGAACTGCTCAAATAAAAACATCATGCCTATGTCAAGGGAAGGTTGGTGGAGACTACCCTACACGAGGTTGTGCATAAAATAAAAGAATCCTTCGATGTCAAGACGTACACATTGGCGGTTTGCATTGACATTGAGGGGGCATTTAATAATGTGCGGAACGACACATTGATCCAATCCTTAGACCAGTACCAGGTGGACCAGGTTCTTAGAGACTGGATAAACCATATGCTAAGGAACAGATGGATAAATTGCGTGTCCCATGACATAAATATAAGGGAGAGAGTGACACAAGACACACCATGGGAGGGCATTTTATCGCCACTCCTTTGGGTGACCACCATAAATGGCATATTACGGATGCTGATTTAGGAGGGATTTGAACCCGTCTGCTATGCAGACGATATAATAATACTTCTTAGGGGTAAGCATCCGAACCAGCTATGCAGAAGGGCCGAAAAGGTCTTGCATATGGCATACGACTAAGCTAGACCCAGGGGTCTCAGTGTTAACCCAGAGAAGACTGAAACCTGCCTGTTCACAAGAAAGACGAAGATGGGAAAATCTGACGCACCATGTTTCCTCAGTAGAACGATTTCGATATCTGATAAGGTCAAATACTTAGGAGTGTTCTGGGACAGGAAACTTAATTGGAAGTGTCATATTCAGGAGCATACTGAGTAGGCTCATAGTTAGTTGGCACTAGGAAGACGGGCTGTAGGCTTGAAATGGATTTCCATCCGAGGATAGTTCACTGGCTCTACAGGAGCGTGATTAGACCAATACGCCTAACTCCTCAGTACGTTGGTGGACTGCTATGGAGAAAAAGTTCAACATTAGGACCATACAACAGGTTCAGAGAACATGTTGTTTTGGCATAGGTGGAGCGATGAGGACCACGCCCACTAGGGCACTGGAGACTATTCTAGATATTCGATCCATTGGCATGCAGATTAAGTGTGAGGCAGCCACTGCGACTATGAGACTTAAGGCGAAGGGCGAATGGATTGAGGATGGGAGCAGCTCATATCAACGCGGTATAATCGAGGCGACGATAGGAAACCTGGAAGAATGGGAAGTGGTTTCCGATCGGATACCTGAGATGAATCTTGAAGTCGAGTGCGAGGGACTGCTGCCAACGGCACAGTCTTGGATTGACGGAACCCTAGTATTGCCATCTGGAAGATCATGTTACATAGATGCATCAAAGCTGGAAGACAGAGTGGGCCTGGGGGTCTACATTGAGAACCCAGGGACTGAGATCTGTTTTAGATTGCCTTGCCATAATACGGTTCTGCAGGCGGAGATCCGGGCGATCACGGAATGTGTAAGGTGGTGTGGTACTAACGCAAAGACGTCGAGTGTGAACATCTTTACGGACATTAAATAGACCATAAGGGCAATAACAATCAGGAGGGTAAGGTCACGATCAGTCTGGCAGTGTAAGAAGGAGATTAACGCTTTCTCTGAGAATTGGTGCCCTACCATAACGGAGTAAGGGGGGAATGAAAGGGCAGACGATTTGGCAGTGAAGGCCAGAGAACTACCGTCAATAATCTTGGTTAACCCGAAACCTTTCGGGTCGACGCAGTCTGATTTAAGGGCGTGGGCGACAAAACCGCATGTAACACTGTGGAACAGCGAAACATTCAGTAGGACGGCGAAAATCCTATGGGGTGATCAGAATCGTGAGAGAAGGAGGCTATTACTGAATGGAAGTAAGAAGAAGGTTAGTATAGCTTCTGATGTCATAACGGGACACATAGAACTACGAGCTCACTTATGCTCGATGCGGCAAGTGATAGCATGTGTAGGGCATGTGGGGAAGATGATGAGACGTTGGAGCATAGCTTATGTCATTGCCTGGCTTTCGCGGCTAGCAGACACCGGTACTTAGGTGGAGACACGACACCAGACATGAACCAACTTAGGGGATTGGTATGGAAAACAATTATGGATTTTGTAATTAGTAACAAACCGATTACTGGCTTAGTTGTATGTCGATAGTGACATGGGGTGGATTCAGATTTAGCGGATTCAGAGGAGCTTTCTTACTTGTTTTCAAATCATATTTTGTTTTATAATTTCCTTTTATGGTTATAGGTATTATGACAAGTATTCACAATTTTGGCAAATATTTTCAATTTCCCTTGGCTATATTACTATTCGATCGTGTCCTCCTGTATGTCGATGATCCTGTTACCTTGGAAGGTGTACTGACATCACCAGAATGTTTAAATAAAACATTTTTGCAGAATGGTTTCTTTGCCAATAAGGGTTTGCTGCATGCAAAGGGTAAAGATTCATAAGGACGACTAACTACTGAATGTCATCTTTGTTCTAATCTCGAATTTCCCCATTTTTTTTTTCTACAATTTAGGTGATGACTGGAAAATACGCCGTAAACAACTAAATCCAGCCTTCAGCCACAATACACTCATCAGTCTTCTTAATGATTTCAATCGAGTGGCAACAATTTTGAAAGATCAGCTGCAAAGTGAATTGCAGAGCAACCAAATTTCATTTATACATTTGGAAGAATTGGTGAATAGAGCCGTGTTGGAGGTATCATGTTGTAAGTGATGATGTCTTTATTGGGTTGCCCAAAAAGTAATTGCGGATTTTTCATATAGTCGGCGTTGAAAAATTTTTTCACAGCTTGTGACTCTGTAATTGCATTCTTTCTTCTGTCAGTTATCAGCTGTTACTTTTAGCTTGCTTTAGAAAAATAGTGTAAAAAAAGTATATTTGATTAAAGTTCATTCTAACTTTTATTAAAAATGCATTTACTTTCTTTTAAAAAATCCGCAATTACTTTTTGGGCAACCCTATATACCCACCACCATAAGATGGGTGTATACTAATCTAGTCACCACTCCGTTTGTAGCACCTCGAATATATTCTTGATCGCCTCGACATTCTGATTCGATCTAGCCATGTCTGCCCGTCCGACCGTCTGTCGAAATCTAGATGGTGGTCGAACGCGTAAAGCTAGCCGCTTGAAATTTGACACAGATACTTAGTATTGATGTATGTCGTTGGGGATCGCAAATGGCCCATATCGGTTCAGATTTAGCTATAGCTCCCATATATACCGTTCTGTTATGAGTACCAACTACTGTCCCAAGTACGATCTAAATCGGTCTATAACCTGACTTCTTCGACCGACCGACCGATAACCTGATATAGCTGCCATATAAACCTATCTTGGGTCTTGACTTCTTGAGCCACTAGAGGGCGCAATTTTCCTACGATTTGGCTGAAATTTAGCATGAAGTATTTTGTTATGACTTCCAACAACAGTGCTAAGTGTGGTTGAAATCGGTTAATAACCTGATATAGCTGTCATATAAAGCGATCATGGATCTTGACTTTTTGAGCCACTAGAGGGCGCAATTCTTATACGACCGTGCTAAGTATGGTTGAAATCGTTCTATAACCTCATATAGCTGCCATATAAAGCGATCTTGGGTCTTGACTTCTTGAGCCATTAGAGGGCGCAATTCTCGTACGATTTGGTTGAAATTTTGCATGACGTGTATCGTTATGACTTCCAACAACTGTGCTAAGTGTGGCGCAAATCTGTACATAACCTGGTCTTGACTTCTTGAGCCACTAGAGGGCGCAATTCTCATACGATTTGGTTGACATTTTGCATGACGTGTATCGTTATGACTTCCAACAACTGTGCTAAGTTTGGCGCAAATCTGTACATAACCTGATATAGCTGCCGTATAAACCTATCATGGGTCTTGACTTCTTGAGCCACTAGAGGGCGCAATTTTCATACGATTTGGCTGAAATTTTGCATGACGTGTATCGTTATGACTTCCAACAACTGTGCTAAGTGTGGCGCAAATCTGTACATAACCTGATATAGCTGCCATATAAACCGATCTTGGATCTTGACTTCTTGAGCCACTAGAGGGCGCAGTTCACATACGACTGGGTTGAAATTTTGCATGAGTTGTTTTGTTGTGACTTCCAATCAGTCTATAACCTGATATAACTGTCATATAAACCGACCGCCCGATTATACTTCTTAACCCTTTAGAGGGCCCTATTCTTATCCGATTTGGCGGAAATTTTGCACAACGGCTTCTCCTATGACCTTCAACATGCGTGTCAAATATGGCCTGAAACGGTCTATAGCCTGATACATCTCCCATATAAACCGATCTCCCGATTTTTCGTCTTGAGCCCCTTAAAGGGCGCTTCTCCTATACGAATTGACTGAATTTTTACACAATGACTTCTATTGGGTTGCCCAAAAAGTAATTGCGGATTTTTTAAAAGAAAGTAAATGCATTTTTAATAAAACTTAGAATGAACTCTAATCAAATATACTTTTTTTACACTTTTTTCTAAAGCAAGCTAAAAGTAACAGCTGATAACTGACAGAAGAAAGAATGCAATTATAAAGTCACAAGCTGTGAAAAAATTTGTCAACGCCGACTATATGAAAAATCCGCAATTACTTTTTGGGCAACTATGGTCTTTTACATTCAAATCATTTATGGTCAGAATTGGATTATAACTTGATTGAGCTCCATCAGCATCGCAATTCTTATCCATTATCCTTTGTTTGCCTAAAAAGAGATACCGGGCAAAGAACTCGACAAATGCGTTCCATGGTGGAGGGTATATAAGAGTCGGCCCGGCCGAACTTAGCATGCTCTTACTTTAAGTTATTATTTTTAAAATTATCAATTACCACAAATATATTTCAAACATTTGCTTTATAGTAACTACAATGGGCGTATCAACCAACTTCACTCAGGAGGATAATAGAGGCATTGCATTGGCTTACAGATAGTAAGTTTTGTTCTATTAGTTTTTATGCCCTCCCCAACCTGAGTTTATACTAATCTAGTTATATTCATTTTAAAATTCTTAGTCGATCATTCAAACTTTGCGCAGCAACTTAATTTACGCTTCGAATAATGTTAGGAGTATACAAAAGATTCTTCTGTCCACATATATTGCAGTTTTTTTCTCTTTCAATGAATGGAAAGGACATCGTTAAGGTAATACGGTTAAGGCTCGGGCATATGAAAATTACACAAGGACATCTTCTGAAAATACCGACAAACAGAATTTGCAACTGCGATTTGAACAATAACCTGAATCTTAGCTTAGATGAGGTTGAGTGGGTTGCCCACCAAAGGTGAATTCACTCGGAGACCAGTCTGGCCCATTGTGGTACCCGAGAAAGAAAGGGAAGAGAAAGAAGATGTGAGACCATAGACTAGAGGTTATAAACGAATAAAAGAAAAACAGTAGGAATGGAAAACCCAAGCGGGGGATGAAGAAACGCTCATTCCCACGCTAGCACAGATGTACCTACGCCGGAGCATATGGCATCCCCCATCGGAACCATCCTTTTCCCCTTCAACAAATCTCAGGAGACCTGCCAGAGGTACATTCGCAAATTCACCCAGATCACAGAAGAAACGGCTCCCCAGAGAGAAAAGCCTACATCGCTGCAGACCCGGACGTGAACACAGCAAGTGCTCAATAGCCTTCTCTTCATCCCCATCAAGGCAACTCATACAGAAGTCATTGTGCGGTATTCCCATGCGCGCCGACATGCGGCCTACAGCAAATGTTCGTTTATGACCCCTGTATTCATCGACCTCTAATAGAACGCCAGCAACTATCTCGTCCACCTCCGGTCGGAGACCGCCGCCTTTGCAGTCCGGCAACCATCTACCATGTCCCACCTCGCCATCGACGCCGCCCTGGCTTTCCCATCTACTGTATTCAGTAGCTCGACAAATGGCATGTAGGCAAGACCTACGACCGTTCCGCCCGGCGCAGACGAACCTTCCTGGCGCACTTGTCCGCTCCCTCATTCCCTGGAATCCCCTCATGCCCAGGAACCCATGTCAGCGTCACATTGTGGGCCCGGCGCCTATACAGGGACTCCAAACAATCCGCCACGCAGTACGACCTCACCATCCTCACACCTAAGGCCTTAAATACCGCCATATTGTCCGCATAAATTCTGAGTTTCAAGGGCGGTAAATCCCTTACTCGAAATTACTTTGCAGCCATTGCAATGGCACAGACCTCTGCCTGAAAGATCGTATACTCGTCCGGCAGCCACAGAGACATACTGATTTTGAGTTCATCATAGTAGACCCCCAATCCAGTCCTTGAGTCCATCTTGGAGCTATCATTGTAGATCGAGGTCTCATCCTCCTCAAGTACAACACTCGACCTCCATTCGTCCCTCCCAGGAAATAGATTCGCGAATGCCCTCACTCCAGTCTGCACTGGTGCCAAGTACTCTGAGATCCTCCTCATTCTACCCTCCGCATCCATAACACCGAGAATCGAACTGTAGCCGCAACCAACCTCCTTCAGCAGGCCGAGCTCCCTCATCCTAAGCGCGACCCTAGCGGCACAGTTCCGAATATAGGTCTCAATGGGCTGCATGTCCAGCATCGCCTCCAAGCCTGCCTGCGGTGCGGATTTCAGTTCCCCTGTGATCCCGACACAGGTCTCTGGACCTTCTCGAAACCCCTCGCACGCGTCCTCTTCTCTACGGCATTCCACCATACCAGTGTTCCATAGGTTAGTACTGGTCTCACGACGGCCGTATACTTCCAATAAATCATCTTGGGTGTTATTCCCACTTCCTACCGAACATCCTTCTGCAGGAGTAAAAAGTGCACAGTGCCTTACGGCTTCTTTCCTCGGTGTTCCTCTTCTAGGACAGTTTCGAATCGAGAACTATGTCTAGATACTTCGCCTCCTTCGAGAGCCGCAGGGTGACCCCGTCCAAGGACGGGAGTCTGAACTTCGGTATCTTATATCTACGCGTGAAGAGAACCAGCTCCGTCTTCCCTGGGTTGGTCCTCAATCCATTTCTGGTAGCCCATCGTGACAATCTCCTCAGTGACCCTTCCATGATCTCGCTGATCGTCGCCAGAAACCAGCTGCACGACTTCGTCTGCATAAGCGATAATCGTCTTGGCATCCCCACTGAGATCCATCAGGATTTCAAAAATCACGAAGTTCCATAGAATTGGTGAGAAAACCCCTTCTTAGGGCGTTCCTCTGGTCACCCGCATTCTGACCACACTATCTCCCAGGTTTGCTTTAATAATCCCGCCATAGAACATATTGTTGGTCCACTGGAAGATAAGGGGATGAATCCCCGTCCGGTCCAGTGCGACGACTATCGATCCTATATCCACATTATTGAAGGCCCCCTCAATATCCAAGAAGGCCGCCAAAGTATACTCCTTCTTTCAGAGAGACGTCTCGACCTCGTAAAGGGCCTTCGCCACCGACCTGCCTTTGAGGTATGCGTGTTGTGCTCCACTGAAGTTTTCTGGCGTCAGTTACCCCTCTCACCTTCAGGTCAATCAGTCTTTCCAATGCGTTCAGCAAAAACCGATGACAGATTAAAAGGCCTATAATCCTTCATCGTACTGAGGTTTATTTTTCCCGCCTTGGGGATAAAGACCATCTTGACCACCCTCCATGCCCTCGGTATATAGGACCATGCCAGGCTCGCTCGGAAGAACCGCTCAAGCCAGGGCGGGGTGAGTCCAAGGAACTCCTACAGCAATGCCGGGATAATTCCATTAGGTCCGGCCGAAATAAATGGCCGGAAAGTGCGGACTGTCCACGCTATATTCTCCTCGTCAACGATATCCCTGTTGAGGTCATCCGTTAGGGCCACATATGCAGGAATTGCGATATCTTGATCGCCGATCTCTTCCTGCCACCTGGAAAGTGAGCCTCTATCAAAAGTTCCACCGTCTCCTGCCCACTCTCAGTGTAAGTCCCATCCTCCCTCCTCAGGAAGCTATGCATGATGGGATCTTTAAAGAGCACTTTCCGCAACCAAGATGCCCCACTGCGGCTTTGCAATTCCCCTCAGAATTTCGCCCAGGAACTCCTCTTCGCCTTCCTCGTCACTTTCTTGAACTTGGGCGTTGCGATACTCGTCCCAACCCTCCGCCGTGTTCTCTTTCTTGGCCTTATTAAAAAATTAACCAGTAAGGAAGGGCAAAAGTCGGGCAGTGCCGACTGTATATTACCCTACACTTACCCTATAAGCACATACATATAAATGGAAGCTATATCCAAATCTGAACCGATTCCATTTCCAATTTCAATAAGTTTCGTCTCTTGGCCGATAAAGATGACTGTACCAAATTTGAAGACGATCGGATGAAAACTGCGACCTGTACTTTGTACAAAAATTAATATGGAATTACGGATAGACAGACAGACGGGCATAGGTGAATCGTACCAGAAAGTTATTATGAGTCGATCGGCATACTTATCAATGGGTCTATCTCTCTTCCTTCCGGATGTTACAAACAAATTCACTAAGCTACTATACCCGGTACCACAGTAGTGGTGAAGGGCATAAAAGGCTTCTGCTCTTCCTCCTGTGCACCTTCAGCTCCGGTGACCACCATGATTGGTTGGTTTTACGTAGCGGTAATCTTTCGGGACATGCCTTCAAAAAGAGCCTCGCTCAGGCATCCCGTGACAAGATCGACTGCAGCCTCCAGTTCCCTTGCGTCCTCCAGAGGGCCCCCTAGGGGCCCCATTTTCTGCATCTGTTCCCTGATCTTCTCCCAATCGGTCCTCATCGGGTTTCTGTATGGTATCCTCCTCCCCCACTCATGCTCGACCTGAAAACATATCCTATAGTGATACGAAAATGATAACTGGGTGGGAACGTTCTAGTCCAAAACCTTTACCAAGTCACTATTCGTCACAAGCGTTATATATATAAACTGTTTCCTGATCCGGTTGTAGAAAGTAGGGGCCCCTAAGGTCCATGGACAAAATGTAATCAAACAGTGACTCACCTCTGCCGTTGGTAGCCGTGCTTCCCCATAGACTGTGGTGTGCATTGATATCACCGCCTAGCACAAGGTCACGCCCCTTTTCCTTGAACCAAACGACCGGGGCCCGAACTTTGTCTGTAGAGGGTTTGTCCACATCGTAAGGTAGGTACATGAAGACCAGGCCCAGTAATGGTTTTGCGATGTCTCTCCAAGGCCACTACTGTTAGGTCTTCATCGCTGAAACGAGAAATCAGAGCAAGGTTCGAGTCCCTACTGGGGGGGGGATGTTCGAAATTTTGACACCTTAGATCGCATTTTTGGACCGAATAATCCTTTTACCTACCTGAACTCACTTTCATCTTCTGAAATACACCAAATCATCGAATATCTTAATCAATAAGGGAGATAATACATTGATATCTAACATTCATAACCTTTTTATACCCACCACCATAGGATGGGGGTATACTAATCTAGTCATTCCTCGAAATAGTGATCTACGACCCCATCTTCTTATATAGGTTTATTGAACGATCATGACAATATGGGACTCAAATTAAAGGTATTCGAGAGTAAATTGCGAATATGGGCGGGAAGGAGGAACAGACTTTATTGTTTGTTGATATCGGTAGGGGGCGGATCCTCCCCCGTTACCCCATTAACACCACCCAAACTCTAAAGTGGACCCAAACTCTAAGGACAACATGATTTTCAAATAAAAGGTAGTGAAGAGTAGAATGCGAATATGGCATAAAAAATTTTGTCCAAGTACCCAGGAAGTTGCCCTAACCCCAAAACTCCTCCAAACAGACAAATTTAACGTTCATATCAATATGGGGCTCAAATGAAAGGTATTCGGGAGCAGATTACGAATCTGGCATACAAATTCAGATCGAAGTGTAGGGGTCATCCCACCCCCCAAAAACGCCCCAAATGGGCATATGTCGCATCATGATTATATGAGATATTCATTTTCTAGCATCTAACACCTTTCATTTGATACCCATATTGTGCCTATCAGCCCCCTTTGGTACGCCACCATCCGATATCTACCCCCAAATGGGCATATCAGCCGACCATGGCTATATGGGTTCAAATGAAAGATATTTGGGAGTAGATTACGAATACGGAATTAATATTTGCCTTCAAGTCTAGGTGGCTCCTTTCCTTCTAAAAATACTTCGGATATATTAATTGACCCATTATGGCAATACGGGATTCAAATGAAAGGTATTTGAAAGTACAAAACTAATTTTATATCCAATTCTGAAGCCAAGTGTTTGGGGGTAAGCACTAAATCACCCCCTAAACTGAACTTCATTTCCGATTATAGCAGTATGGTGTAAAGAACGAATTTGATATCTATCAGTTCAAAGTGCCGGTGGCCGCCCAGCCCCAAAACACCATCCAAAACGGTTCATATTTACCGACCATGCCAATATGGGGCTCAAATTAAAGAGATTTAAGAGTGGAGCACGAATTTGATATCCATATTTGAGTCCAAATGTCTCCCCTAAAAAGCGCTTCCCATTACCCTAATTTTCAAAAGCACCAGATCTCGGAGATTGATAATGTGATTCATTCGAATGTGATTCACCAAAAACAAAAAATGGTGTCTATTGCTGGGGTCGGGAGCCACCCAAAACCCGCCAAATGGATATATAGGATATATTATATAAAAGCTATTTGGTGTGCAAATTGGACAAAGACCTTGGGGTCCACCCCACCTTCAAACACAACAACGCAACTTATTTACCGATCATGTCATTATGGGGCTCATATGAAATGTTTTTTGGAAAGTATACCACGAATCTTATATTTACATTAATGACCACCCTCGAAATACCCCCTAAAGCGGAAAATATTTACCAATTCGGTAAAATGGGACTCAAAAGAACGGCATTTGGCAATAGAGTAAAAATTTGACCAGGAACCGAGCACGGGCAAACTTCTCACACATCAATGAGTGCTGTCCGATTCAAGTTGAGTTTAGCAATGATAAGGGACCTTTTTTATAGCCGAGTCCGAACGGCCTGCCGCAGTGCGACACCTCTTCGGGGAGTACCTCATTCAATTTTGTCCGATGTTCTCGTCAGGATTCCAACGCAGGCGTTCAGCATCATAGGCGGACATAGGCTACAGCGGCACGAATGCGGTATTCACATTCAAAGATATTACCGAGTTTAAGAAGGCGCAGCGGAGCTTGCCCTGTTCGGCTAGTTGTAAATATAATTGGTACACACATTGAGCTGAAGACCTTAGTTGCTATTGCTCTTTCTTCTTTAGTTAATATCAATTAAATAAATATTTTTTTTTTTCGTTCAAAGTTCAAATCACATAGATTTTGTATAAATTAGTTAATAAACGGTTTAAAATTTATTTTGATTAAAAGTATGCTTTGCTCCGTTTTATTCAAAGTTTAATGGAACTTACTGCTCTGAGGATTTTGAAGCCATGGTATCAAATCAAAGCCGTATTTCGTTTTTTGGACAAGAAAAAATTCGATATTACACAAAAAGCTAAAGCATTGGTGCATGGATTTGTGGAAAATGTATGAACAATTTAAAGAAGTTGAGACAAATTTGTACTTAGCTTAATACTCGTAAAATAATTTAAATTGTTTTTCTGTAAACTATATTGTGCTTCAGAAATACAAGGACTTTCAGATGCAAGAAAAATCCCAAAATGTTCTTGCCGCTCCTTCTGGCCAAACCGAAAATGATGACAAACGTAAAGTGGAAAATCGTATTTTTATCGAGCAACTTTTTTATTTGGCTGAACAGAGTAAATTGTCTTTAGAGGATATAATGAATGAATCACAATCAATGGTAGTTGTGGTATGTATACACCCAGAGAAATTTGTTAGTAAAAACCATAAAAAAAGTTGTTCATATTAGTAAGTTTTTTTTTTCTTCAAATAACGTCCACTGACTTTGAATAGTCCTTTGAAACTGTATCCACATGTATTATGAACGCCTTGCTATGTCTGGCATTGAATCAGGATTGTCTAGAAAAATTGCGTCTGGAAATTCATGAAGTTTTTGCCACTGAAAATTCTAATATCCCCAAAAGCGATCACAAAACTATGGATCTTCATGTAGGCACTAATCATTTACTTAATATGCCTTACCTTGATATGGTTCTAAATGAGTCGTTACGTTTGGTTACAACGGTACCAATGAATATGCGCGACGTGAGCTCACAGTTTAAACTAAAAATGCTTGACCCCAAAGCGCAACATGTAGCGAGAATTCATGAAAGAAAAACTGCATGTCACAACAAAATTGTAACGGTGCCCAAAGGGACCATTATAGCTGTAGACACCTTTAATATGCAACGTAATGCGGATTACTGGGGTCCAAATGCTTTAGAATTTTGTCCCGAACGTTTCTCGAAGGAAGGTGTGCAAGATATCACAAACCATACCGGCAGATGGCACTCGTATGCTTATATACCATTCTCAAAAGGACTACGTACATGTATAGGTAGGTAATTTGAAGTATTGGGTTGCCCAAAAAGTAATTGCGGATTTTTCATATAGTCGGCGTTGACAAATTTTTTCAACTGTCAGTTATCAGCTGTTATTTTTAGCTTGCTTTAGAAAAAAGTGTAAAAAAAGTATATTTGATTAAAGTTCATTCTAAGTTTTATTAAAAATGCATTTACTTTCTTTAAAAAAAATCCGCAATTACTTTTTGGGCAACCCAATAATTGTACGGTTTTATGCTATACTTTTTACTGTTGTGGAGGCCACCGTAGCGCAGAGGTTAGCATGTCCCCCTATGGCGCTCAACCCCTGGTTTCGAATAATGGCGAGAACGGCAAAAAAGAAATTCTATGTGCGGTATCTCTTTTTAGAATATAGAATATTCAATAAGAACTGTTATGCTATTGGAGCCATATCAAGTTATAGTCCGATTCGGACCATAAATGAACGCTGAACATTGTAGAAGTCATTGTGTAGTATTTCAGTTCATTCGGATAAGAATTGCGCCTTGTAGGGGCTCAAGAAGCAAACTCGGAAGATAGGTTTATATGGAAGCTATTGATCGATTCAGACAATATTAAACGCGTATGTTGAAGGTCATGAGAAAATCCGTAGTAAAAAATTTCAGCCAAATCGCATGAGAATTGCGCCCTCTAGAGGTTGAAGAAGTCAAGATCTCAGATCGGTTTATATGGCAGCTATATCAGGTTCTATACCGATTTACGCCAAACTAGACACAGTTATTGCAAGTCATAACAAAACACCTCATGAAAATTTTCAGCCAAATCGGATCAGAATTGCGCTCTCTATTGGCTCAAGAAGTCAAGACCCAAGATCGGTTTATATGGCAGCTATACCAGATTATGATCTGATTTCAAACATACTTAACACAGTTGTTGGAAGTGATACCAAAACACTACGTGCAAAATTTCAATAAAATCGGATGAGAATTACGCCCTCTAGAGGCTCAAGAAGTCAAGACCCAAGATCGGTTTATATGGCAGCTATATCAAAACATGGACCGATGTAAACCATACTAAGCGCAGCTGATGGAAGTGCTACCAAAACACTACGTGCAAAATTTCAATAAAATCGGATAAGAATTGCGCCCTCTAGAGGCTCAAGAAGTCAAGACCCAAGATCGGTTTATATGGCAGCTATATCAAAACATGGACCGATTTGGCCCATTTATAATACCGACCTACACTAATAGAAAGTATTTGTGCAAAATTTCAAGCGGTTAGCTTTACTCCTTCAAAAGTTAGCGTGCTTTCGACAGACAGACGGACGGACGGACAGACGGACGGGCATGGCTAGATCGACTTAAAATGACATGACGATCAAGAATATATATACTTTATGGGGTCTTAGACGCATATTTCGAGGTATGACGAAATTAGTAAACCCCCATCCTATGGTGGAGGTGGAGGTGGATTTCAGCGGTTTTTATGCCCTCCTAATGCTGGCGACATTTGTGAGGTACTATGACATGTAAAAACTTCTCCCAAAGAGGTGTTGCACTGTGGTACGCGGCTTGAACTTGAACCGGACGGCACTCATTGATATGTGAGGTGTTTGCGTCTGTTCCTGAATGGAATGTTGATGGGCAAAATGGCAATTTACATTTTACTTATATAAAGTTGAGTTGCGATTGTGTATGGGCCAAACCGGGTCATGTTAGGATAAGGAACTCATATAACTCATATAAAGATGGGTAATACCTTTTCGGTATTTACCCGGTAAATTGGGTTAATACCCGGGTATTTATAATTTTGCAGATATCTTGCGTATTAATTTTTCAAACAATTATTGATGATTTCTTATTCTTTGTATATAAACCTGACCTTCGAATCTCATAAAATCGGTATTTAGTTATATATAGCCGCTATATAGACCGATCTCCAGACTTGAAGTCTTGAGGCAATAAATTGGCCATTTTTCATCCGATTTCGATGAAATTGAGGACACAGTGAGTTCTGGTAGACTCATCCCCATTTCTGTGATGTGTGGTCCAGATCGGACCATATGTAGATATAACTGCCCTATAGACCGTCAACCCGATCTCATGATATAGGGTATTAAGGCCATAAAATATCCATTTATTAACCGATTTCGATGATGATTGGCATTGTGAGTTCTGATAGACCCTTACCCATTCCTGTTAAATGTTGTCGAGATCGGGCCATATTAGGATATAGCTGCCATATAGACCGATCTCCAGACATAGTGTATTGAGCCCATAAAAGTAGTATTTTTCATCCGATTTGCCGTGCGTTTTAGTACCCCTCTACAACTTCGCGTTGAATACCGACCAGATGTTACCATATTTGGATATAGCTGCCATATACACCAATCCCCCGATGTAGTATATGGAGCCTATAAAAGGAGCATTTTTCATCCGATTTCGATGAAATTTGAAACAGTGCATTTTGATAGACCTCTACACCTTTTTTTTGAATATCACCTAGATCGGACTATACTTGGATATAAACTCACTGTCTCAACATCAGATTGTTGTGCGCTCTAAAAACTAAAAAGTAACCTCGAAAAAGAAAATCTAAGTAAGGAATCCCTTGCTACTTACAAAATCCTTCATTGTTTTCCATGCCACTCCCCTAAGTTGGTTCTTGTCTGGTATTTTGTCCCCACCTAAGTGCCGGTATATGTTAGACGCGAAAGCCGGGCAATGACATAGAAAATGCTCTAACGTCTCATCACCTTCCCCGCATGGCGTACACATTCTATCACCTCACTATAAGCAGAGTACTACTCATGGTTGAATTAAGAAGTGTGGCTCACTTGCCCAGCTAATGGAATTATCCAACTCCAAACTTGTATCCAAATTCCACTAGAACGTCAAATGGTTGGTTTGGATATTAAAATTTGTTCACATTTTGTTCCTTTTTATACCCGCCACCATAGGATGGACTTATACTAATTTCGTCATTCTTTTTGTAACTCCTCCAAATAGTCGTCTGAGACCCCATAAAGTACATATATTCTTGATCGCCGTGACATTTTATGTCGATCTAGCCATGTCCGCCCGTCCGTCTGTCCGTCCCTCCGCCCGTCAGTCCGTCCGTCCGTACGTCTGTCTGCCGAAAGCACGTTAACTTTTGAAGGAGTTAAGCTAGCCGCTTGAAATATTGCAAAAATACTTCTTAAAGGTGTAGGTCGGTTGGGATTTTTAATGGGTCATATCAGTCCATATTTTGATATAGCTACCATAAAACTCGATCTTGGAACTTGACTTCTTGAGCCACTAAAGGGCACAATTCTCATCCGGTGTGGCTGAAATTTTGCATAACGTGTTATGTTATGACTTTCAACAACTTTGCTAAGTGTGGTTGAAATCGGCCCATAACCTGATGTAGCTGCCGTATAAACCGATCTGGGGTCTTGATTCCTTGAGCCACTAGAGGGCGCAATTTTTATCCGATTTGGCTGAAATTTTGCATGGGGTGTTTTGTTGTGACTTCCAACAACTGTGCTAAGTATGGTAGAAATCGGTCCATAACCTGATATAGCTGCCGTGTAAGCCCATCTGGGATCTTGACTTCTCGAGCCACTAGAGGGCGCAATTTATATCCGATTTGGCTGAAATTTAGCATGGCGTGTTTTTTTTATGACTTCCAACCACTGTGCTAAGTGTGGTGGAAATCGGTCCATAACCTGATATAGCTGCCGTGTAAGCCCATCTGGGATCTTGATTTCTTGAGCCACTAGAGGGCGCAATTTATATCCGATTTGGCTGAAATTTTGCATGGTGTGTTTTGTTGTGACTTCCAACAACTGTGCTAAGTATGGTGGAAATCGGTTCATAACCTGATATAGCTGCCGTATAAGCCCATCTGGGATCTTGACTTCTCGAGCCACTAAAGGGCGCAATTTATATCCGATTTGGCTGAAATTTTGCATGGTGTGTTTTGTTGTGACTTCCAACAACTGTGCTTAGTATGGTGGAAATCGGTCCATAACCTGATATAGTTGCTATATAAACCGATCTGGGGCCTTGAGTTCTTGAGACACTAGAGGGCGCAATTATTATCCGATCCAGCTTAAATTTTGCATGAGGTGTTTTGTTATGACTTTATGTTATATTGTTATCCGATTTGGCTGAAGTTTTGTACAACGGCTTCTCCCATGACCTTCGATATACATGTCGAATCGTTTTATAGCCCTATATATCGCTATATCGCTCCCTTATCAACTGATCTCTTCTTCAGCCCCTAAGAAGCAACTAACTCTATATTTGGCTGAAATGAGCTGTTCGATTCAAGTTTAAGCTCAATGGTAAGAGACCTCCTTTTTATAGCCGAGTCCAAATGGAATGTCTCGGGGGCGACATGCCATGTTTTCAAATGACGCAGTACTACACAAATGTCGCCAGCATAAGGAGGGGATAACCGCCTCAGAATATATTTCATATTTTCTTGTCATGATTCGAACCCAGGCGTATGGCGTATGCGCCACTGCTGCCCCCCATGTTCTTTACAAATTTAAATACGACAGATAGAAGACAATTTTTTAATTTCTACCTTTCATCCTCTTATATTTAGTAGTACCATATACATATTTAATATCATTTATTTTTTTCAGGCCAACGATATAGTATTTACCTGTCCAAAATATTTCTGATCAGATTGATTTCATGTTATGAATTCACTACCAATGTTCAGTTCAAGGATTTGCAATATTACGAGGGGATATCATTAAAGTACCGCAATGCGAAGGATATTTCGTTTGAAATACATCGAGTGAATCAGTCTCATCAGTGAATAAATTACATTTACATTTATAAAATTTATATAAACCAAATACATGCTACTAAACCTTACTAAATTGTTATATACATAGCTACACGTATAAAATCGTTGCAAAAAATCTAAGACGATGTCAACTTTTATGCCCTCCTGCCTATTTGCTGTAATCAAGCAATGGCAACTTTGGCCGTTGGCAACGCAACGGAAGTTGGGTTGCTGTCATGGCATATTTACCAGGTAGTGTACCGTAAACAGGTGAGTGGAATTTTTCTCGCGAAGTGAACTATCTGCCAACGAGTTTTGGTTGTGTGTGTATTTTAGTTGAGAACCATAACGCACAAAATGGCGCGAGTTGCACTTATCACCGATTTTGACAGATACTGCACTCAATATTTTGTTGCTGGGCAATTGCCACTACCTGTAAATGAATACATATATCATGGTTGCTATCCATAATAGACCCATCACAGTACGATTGCCACCCTTGCCTCATACTACTTTCCTATAAACATAGAGCTGCAATGAATGAGATCATTGCCTCCGAACGCCCAACGTACGTCAAACAGAACAAAGCGGACTGGATGGCCTTCAGGGACTACACCGAGAACATATTCTTTACTTCCAGCAGCCCAACAGCATGAATTCAGGAAGATGCACAGCGACTAAGAGCTGGATTGTTGTAGCCACATTGCATGTGGAGAAAGCGAACCTCGTCAAACTTCTAAAGATGAGAAAGCTCGTTCCGCTGCGGGAACGTGATGGTTATTCGTTATTTAAAAGCGCCAAAAAAAAACTCACCTTGTCATGTTGAAGAAAGAGCCTGTGCCACCCGGCCTCTCACTGAGACTCTCCAATCGATGCAGCTGATGGTCCGCGACTGCAGTTGCAGCTATTCCGTATGCAAAGCATCCCACTCTCCGCCATCTAAATTTCCAACTGACTGAGTTGGAACCTCCTCCGAGACATGTTAGGATAAGTATCTGGATGTTAAGGGACGAGATTCGACAACATAACAACGATCTCCTCACAACCTCCTTATACAGAACGGGCTTGCAGAACATTCACCAGGATACTGTAACCAATTGTATCAGCCGAATGTAGTATTGGGAAGACGCCCACCTTCATTAGAAGATGATGAGAAGGAAATACCTAGGAAAACCAGAGCTACTCTGGCCGGCCCATTTAAGATCCGGATGTTGCAGCAAACTAAACTCATATCTCTCAAGGCTAGACGATATTATCTCCCATATCTGCCGTACATGCAACACGGGATCCCAGGACTTTCCCATTCCCAGATGCGCCAATTTAGCTTGTTTAAGTAGTCACCTTGATGGAAATGGTTCTCATCAGTCACGATGAGTTTTTGCGAACTAGTAGTGCAAGTTTTTCACCATTTTTGTAAGACATTTTAATAATTGTAATGCGTTATTGAAGCATGTATCGTTCTATTTTTAATAATGGCGTAGTTTCTACCTGACAAATGTCAAATAATCGAACCTTCAAAAGTGATAGCCGATATACCTCGTTAATCAAAATAACATGTCTTGTTGGAAACCCCAAATGTTCGCTGTTTGAAACGAAAACCAACACTTTTCGCATTTACTTTTCTATTGCAATGCCAAAGGAAACATTCTTTGGGTGTACTCTGTATATATTCAACACATAGCATTCAGCTTTCATATATGTCATTGCCTCTTAACAGTTGCTTAAAAAAGTAACAAACATATGGTACCAAATGCGACATCCCTGTAGAATTTGTTTATTATTGAATCTAGTTAAAAGGAAAGCTATCTGAAGAGAATTCACCATGTCTCGGGAGGAAAAACAATTGGATATGACCTTGGATGCTGTGCAGAATCGGCTTAATGATTTGAAAATATCAATTGGTGCCATGGTACATAAATTAGAGACAGAATATGAATACATAAATTGGCCCACCTTTCTGGATAATTTTGCTCTGATTTCAAGTCATGTAAATAGAGTTTTTTGTATCCTTTCATCAAGAGTTGTCTTTGATCTTTTCTACATTCTTCTTAAAAGCTTACTGGCCTTTCTAAAATCTTATCGAAAGAAATATGCCCGCCCTTACGAAACCGCACCGTCCTACCTTTAATGCTCTCACCTGAGCGTGATGAACTTCTGCTTAACATAACACAGGGACGAGTTCCGGTTTTTTCTCACGACATTGTTCCAGACTACTTGCGCACCAAACCCGATCCAGTTGCAGAACAAAAAATGCTTCAAAATGAACAAAAAGCAGCGAATTTGTCAACCGAGGCGGCTTCAAAGCAAGTAACACAACACAATAAAGTCGTATCTCATATCCTGGATATGGTGAGTAAAAAGCGTGAAGAATGGGATATTGAATCTTCATCCAGGGCAGGCATACAACAGACCAGCAGTATGGCCGATACACATGCCTTGGTGGCGGCTGTTGGCATGGGTAAGGGGTTGAAAATAGGAATGCCTCTACAAGTGCCAGGTGGTGGGCCGGCCAGCATGATGGTACCACCAGCAATACGTCCACCTGCCCCCATGAGCTCTGTTAGCCCAGGAGGAGTGAATCAATTGGGCAAAGCTCCTTCGGCTATTAAGACGAACATTAAGTCAGCAATGCAAGTGCATCCATTTCAAAGATAAAAGGTTTCATCTGGAGTAAATAAATCATGTACCATATACCTTATGGGTTATACATTACATTTTGGCGGAACTGTGAACTTTTTAAATGAAATTTGAATCAAAAGGTAAGCGTAAGTTATTATAAAGGGTGATTTTTTTGAGGTTAGGATTTTCATGCATTAGTATTTGACAGATCACGTGGGATTTCAGACATGGTGTCAAAGAGAAAGATGCTCAGTATGCTTTGACATTTCATCATGAATAGACTTACTAACGAGCAACGCTTGCAAATCATTGAATTTTATTACCAAATTCAGTGTTCGGTTCGAAATGTGTTCATGATGTAAACCTTACAACTTTGATGGTTTTTGTTAAACCTGGTATCCTGTATATGTCCTTAGATGTGCTATGATTATGCATGTTACAAAACTAATTTATTAAACATTTTTTGTTTTGTTGGGTTAGCAGTGTGTTGTACACTGCCGCGGCAGCCCTTGCCGATGAAGATTCCATCGGGTCAATCCGGTACGTACAACCGGCTGCCATGCGATTGTTGTGTCATTTTTTTAATTTTCGTCTGCTTGATTTAGCTAAATATCCACATCCAGGAACTCTGCTGCTAAGAGGGGTGCGTGCAAAGATGACATGGATGAAATAACGAATGTCATTCCTACCGCCAAGGCGTTGGGCCCCGGCGGAATCTCTACACTGACGTTAAAGAATCAGCCTGGAAGATAAGCAGAGTTATCCTGCCTCTGTAGCCTGAAAAGACCCGAGTAAGGGAGAGTAGTACAGACCCATCTCCTTCTCTCACCAGTAGACAAAACGCTTGAGGAACTACTTCTCCCGAGCTTCGTTGAAGTATTTTCATTCGCTGAGCATTAGCATGGATTTTTGAAAACATCATCTTGTCCATAGTAATTACCCGTCCAGTGGTCTAGAGCGTATGGTTCAGCGCTACGAGAGAGAACATCTTGATCGAACGGTTCTAGACGACATACATGCAAACACGATAGCAGATGCGGTGAATAGCTACTAGGCGAATGTGGTCCCAGAGTAGTTCTCAATCAGGCAAATGCCTCAATTCCTGCAGAGCAAGGATTGATGTCAACTTGCACAGCAGATGCGGTCAATAGCTACTGGGTGAGTGTGGTCCCAGAGTAGTTCTCAATTGTGATCAGTCAGATGTCTCAATTCCTGCAGAGCAAGGATTGATGTCAACTTGCAGGATGTGTGTCCCGATTGTGAACTGAGGCCATACGACGCGTCACCTATTTAATTGCCCAGCCAGGCCCACTTGCATCAGCCAATCCCTCTGGACACACCCCACCTTAATCGCAGAGTTCGTATATCTGGATATTCAACAGAACCAAGCAGACGAAAGATGGAACACAACACACTGCTACAACGGGATAGTTGTGAGCACCACAAAGGCTGAAACATTGAGGTCCAATCTGTGTGGTGTTCATTGCTGTCACGAAAAGCTTAGCTGGGGGCTACCGGGTGCGTCCACAGGTTGCGAATAGTGGAATGCTCCATACGGAGAGTCTCAGTGAAAGGCCGGGCGGCACCGGCTCTTGCACAAATACTGAATGCCTATGATGCTCGGTATAACAAGCCGAGTTAACCAATAGCCACCATGTTCCCGCGGCGATCCTTTGGGCCGGAACGAGTTTGCTCACCTTCAGGAGCTTGACGAGGATCACCACCTCCACATGAAAATGTGGCTACAACAACAACACCTCACCATCACCGACCGATGATGGAGGCGGTTCTGGCCAACCGAACAGAACCAGGGTCCCGGATTCTCTTCAAACCCGGCACGCACCCAATGTGTGGAGAAGGCAATCCAGTATGTGCCTCCGTCATGACGAAAACGTTCACTTTTTTTCATATCATTGAATGCTGTACCCGATTAAAATTTTGATAATCAACCTCATTTTTATATTAGAATCCGCCTGTATCCCAGGTTCTGTCCACTACACAGGTCATTTAAAGAGTGGATTTCTATATCATAAGTTTATATTGAAACCAAAGTTGATTGTGGATTATTCTTTTCATTTATTGAATTTTTTCATTTAACATTTCTGCCATCGCCCATGGCCTTGTCATCTGACACATTAGGCAATACTGACTTCCATTCATTGGGGTTAACAAAAATGTCCGACACGGTTCCACGTAAAGTGGATAAACCGCGATTCAAAGGCACTGGCTTTGGCTTCTTGGCAGCTTCAGCCAACCACTTTTCCCAGGCTTCGACAGCACACCGACGGCGTTCTTCCTCTAATTCACGGCGCATTTGCTCCTCTTGTTGTTTTATCATGCGACGACGTTCCTGCTGCAAACGTTTTGTTCGCTGCCATTCATCCAAATGGGCTTTAACCTCTGTCTCACTCAAATGACAACGCATGTCTTTCACCGAAATTATATTTTGTGACTTTAAATTCTGCTGGGACGCTTTATTGTTGAGATTGTTAAACTGTGTTTCCTGCCTTTTTGCTTTGTTTTCCAACCATTTCTCGTAGATTTCTTTGGATATACGTTTGCGTTCTTCGAATTCATGGCGTTTTTTCTCTTCGATTTCACGGCGCCGAGCTGCTTGGTCCGACAAAATCTTCCTTTAAAATAAAGGCTATTATTTTATTTCGATCAGATGGAAGGTCTAGCAAATGTGGATTATATGTGGCGCCTTGTATAACCCTAATGATAGTGTTGTAAAATTGTTCCGAAACAAGTAAAAAGGCGTTAAGTTTGGACGGGCCGAACTTTGGATACCCACCACCTCGGGTATATACGTAAACCAGCTTTCGTCAAAATCCGGTGAACAATTCATACCTTATGCCCCATAACAGCAATATCGAAATATGTTCCGATTTGGACCAAATACTAATAAGTACAAGTCATTGTTCAATTGTGTATAACAAAATTTTGATCTTTTTAGAAGCTATATCTAAAAATAACCGATCTGAACCACATACGACTGGGATGTCAAAAAACTTAACATAAGTCAAATTTCAGTGAAATAGGATTATTAATGCGCCTTTTATGGGGCCAAGGCTTTAAATCGAGATATCGGTCTATATGGCAGCTATATCCAAATTTGGACCAATTTGGACCAAGTTGCAAAAAAAATGTCGAAGAGCCTAACACACCTCACTGTCCCAAAATTTCGGCGACATCGGACAATAAATGTGCCTTTTTTCGGCTCAAAACCTTAAACCGAGAGATCGGTCTATATGGCAGCTATATCCAAATCTGGATCAATCTAGGCCAAATTAAAGAAGGATGTCGAAGGGTCTAACACAACTCACTGTCCCAAATTTCGGCGACATCGGACAATAAATGTGCCTTTTTTCGGCTCAAAACCTTAAAGCGAGAGATCGGTCTATATGGCAGCTATATCCAAATCTGGACCGATCTGGGCCAAATTAAAGAAAGATGTTGAAGAGCCTAACACAACTCACTGTCCCAAATTTCGGCGACATGGGACAATAAATGTGCCTTTTTTCGGCTCAAAACCTTAAACCGAGAGATTGGTCTATATGGCAGCTATATACAAATCTGGACCGATCTGAGCCAAATTGAAGAAGAATGTTGAAGGGCCCAACACAACTCACTGTCTCAAATTTCGGCAACATCGGACAATAAATGCGCCTTTTATGGCCCCATAAACTTAAATCGACAGATCGGTCTTTAAAGCAGCTATATGAAAATCTGGACCGATCTGGGACAAATTGAAGAAGGATGTCGAAGGTTCTAGCACAACTCACTGTCCCAAATTTCGGCGACATGGGACAATAAATGCGCCTTTTATGGGTTCAAATCCTTAAACCGAGAGATTGGTCTATATGGCAGCTATATCCAAATCTGGACCGATCTGGGCCAAATTGACGAAGAATGTCGAGTGGCTTAACACAACTCGCTGTCCCAAATTTCAGCACAATCGGATGATAAATATGGCTTTTATGGGCCTAAGACCCTAAATCGGCGGATGGGTCTATATGACAGCTAATTCCAAATCTGGATTGATCTGGACCAAATTGAAGAAGGATGTCGAAGGGCCTAACACAACTCACTGTCCCAATTTTCAGCAAAATCGGATGATAAATATGGCTTTTATGGGCTTAAGACCCTTAATCGGCGGATCGGTCTACATTGCAGCTATAGTCAAATCTGGGCCAAATTGAAGAAGGATGTCGAGTGGCCTAACACAACTCACTGTCCCAAATTTCAGCAAAATCGGATAATAAATGTGGCTTTCATGGGCCTAAGACCCCAAAATCGGCGGATCGGTCTATATGACAGCTAATTCCAAATCTGGATTGATCTGGACCAAATTGAAAAGAGATGTCGAGTGGCCTAACATAACCCACTGACCTCAATTTCAGCAAAATCAGATGATAAATGTGGTTTTTATGGGCTTAAGACCCTAAATTGGCAGATCGGTCTATATGGGGGCTATATCAAGATGTTGTCCGATATAACCCATCTTCGAACTTAACCTGCTTATAGGCAAAAAAAAGAATCTGGGCAAAGTTTCAGCTCAATATCGCTATATTTAAAGATTGTGGCGTGATTTCAACAGACAGACGGACGGACATGGCTAGATCGTCTTAGATTTTTACGCTGATCAAGAATATATACACTTTATACGGTCTTAAAAGGGTATTTCGATGAGTTTCAAACGGAATGACAAAATGAATATACACCCATCCTTCGGTGGTGGGTATAAAAACTGAAATAGGCTAGAAGAAATTAAACTCAAAGCCAGGAAAAAATGAATCGTTATGCTGTGCGGGATAAGGAAAAAGTTTTAAACAAATCGTGTCAGAATTGAGCGTAGAGAGTTATTCTTAGGTTGACCAGATTGTTCAAATTTTACCCGCCCCAAATGAGAAATTCCCCGGCGCAGACTTATGATAGGTTACCCCGAAAAAATCTATACCAGGAATCTTGTGGAGTGCACATAGTTTTATAGTCCCATCAATATGCTGAAATGCTTACTTATTTAAAACTAAAACGGATTTACCTTTTGGCCGAAAGCCATGTATCATATGCCAAATCCGGGTTTCGATCCAGCTTAGTAGTTTCACAATGCTTGCGACAGGAGTAGGTATAGCCACCATTGGGGTAGTTTTCCTCCGACTGCAAATCCAATGGGGGCACAATATCGCTACAAGTTTCAGATGTTTTTGCACTATTTATGGAATTGTATGATTTGCATCTCTTCTCAAGAAAGTGTGGTACCTCCTTAACACTTCTAAAAATTATTTTTTAAAACATTTAACTCAAAATCGTTTGGTTTTGGGCAACTTTATTAACCTTGCACTGGGGTCACAACTTCGGCTAGATTTTCCGCTATGAGTACCATCGCCAGATGGCAATGAACTCGTGCTGCGGCTGGAAAAACATGCTTCCGTTGCACTCTCAACTCTTGGCGTATTAAAACGCATCATCCGGCTTGAGAATTTGGAGCAATTTGCAATAAAATAATTTAAAAATATGTTGCGTTGTTGGTTTCAATGATGTTTCGAATATCGACTATGGTGCATGACGTTATTTTCAAAACATTTTTCTATGAGTTTGAAGATGTTGACAGTAATTTCAAATTTAGGAGGTTGAAGTTTTCCCATTCACTTCCTAGCATGGTGAATGGATATCACCATTCCGATTATAACACCTCAAAATATTCGAATGATTGACTGCCAATTAGGCGTAAATAAATGGAAGAGACTGTAGAGTCTGCAAAGCCAGCATGAAAATAAAAACGTCAACAGTTCCCTGGATGGGTCTATAATTCTTAAACTTCTCACGCCGTATATGGAAAATTATATATTTTAACCAGTAAGAAAAGGCAAAAGTCGGGCGGAGCCGACTATATACACCCTACAATACCCTACACCTATCTAAATCTGAACCGAGTTTAAAATAGATCATTTGAAAATTGTTGTTACTACGGCCATATAATTGCTAATCCGGTGATAAATATGTATGGGTGCTACATCCAAATCTGAACCGATTTTGATGAAATCTCGCAGATAAGTTAAGATCAGTAACAAAACAATTCGGGCCAAATTTTGCGCAAATCGATTGAAAATTGTAGTAACTACGGCCATTTAAGTTCAAATCGGGCTTTGCATATATATTGGAGCTATATCTAAATCTGAACCGATTTTGATAAAAATGTACAGATCTGTTAAGATCAGTTACAAAACAATTCGTGCCAAATTTTGTGCAGATCGATTGAAAATTGTAGTAACTACGGCCATTTAAGTGCAAATCGGGCGACACATATATATGGGAGCTATATCTAAATCTGAACCGATTTTTACCAAAATCAATAGCGTCCGTCCTTGGGCCAAAAAAAGTGATATGTGTGAAATTTCACTATGATTGGACAACAAATACGACCTGCAGTTTGATTACAAGAATACATGGACTCACTGACGGACATGGCTAAATCGATTCACAAAGTGATTCTGAGTCGATCGGTAAACTTATCAATGGGTCTAGCTCTTATTGGAGCTGTGTCAATCTATTTATCGATTCAAAACATATTGGACACGTATGTTGAAGGTCATGCGAAAAGCAGTTGTAAAAAATTTCAGCCAAATAGCATGACAATTGCGTCGTCTAGAGGCTCAAGAACTCAAGATCCCATATCGGTTTATATGGCAGCTATATAAGGTTCTATACCGATTTATGCCATACTAAGCACATTTATTGGAAGTCATAACAAAACACCTCATGCAAAATTTCAGACAAATCGGATGAGAATTGCGCGTTTTATTGGCTCAAGAAATCAAGATCCAAGGTTTATATGACAGTTATACCAGATTATGAACCGATTTGGACCATACTCAACACAGTTGATACCACAACACTACGGGCAAAATTTCAGTCACGAGAATTGTGCCCTCTAGAGGCTCAAGAAGTCAAGACCCAAGATTGGGTGAGACCCAACCCAATCTTGGGTCTTGACTTCTGTGGAATGCTCCATACGAAGTAGCTGCAACAGCAGTCGCGGACACTCAGCGGTATCGAGCGGAGAGTCTTAGTGGGAGGCCGGGCGGCACCTGCTCTTGCACAAATACTCAGTGTCTATGATGCTCGATATGACAAGGATATTGGCGCCTTTAAATAACCAATGGCCACCCTGTTCCAGCGGCGATCGGTCCTTTGGACCGGAACGAGCTTACTCATGTACAGGAGCATGACGAGGATCGCCACCTCCACATGCAAATGAGGTTACAACAACAACTACCAAGGTCAGCGAACTATACGTAGCCCATTGTATCTGTGGCAGCTGTGCAGGCCGCAGGCGCTGGTCAGCTTTGTATCTTGGATCGCTGCAACCAATATGTTCTTCGGACTCATATCGTAAAATCCACTATCTTATCGATCTTGCCTCGCAGACTATTGCAATTCAATTCCAATAAAGATACGCTCCCATTTCGGGCCTGGCAATGTTGCGTATATTGTCGCCTTTGTGCCGAACGACCGACTTTAGACGGAAAATCAACAAAGTTATAAAGAATGTTTGCTTTCAAGCCCTTTGGACCAAGGACTACCAAAGGAGACCCCTGTCAGTAACTTTCGAATCAGAGCATTATGTATATGGTCCAATAAAAAACAGGTTTGCTATAAAAAACCAAACGAAAACTTTTACTTGGTACATAAAATATAACAATGATAGGTATCGTTTATAAAAAATTCCAATTCCAATTTGCTGGAGGGTTCTTTCATATAGTACAAAAACATTTAAACATTTACAAAAACGCTCTTAAAATAATACTTAAACAATTTAGATTCTTTTGGAAATATTGGAGAGATATTTTTCTTAGTAGAATTAGCAAGTGCAGAGCTTTAAACAGCCATTTCCATTTGAATTTTTGGATATGGTTTGTAATCGACAATTTCGAAATCTTCAAATTTAAAGTCCTCAATATCTTCTACTTTACGTTTGATTACCAATTTGGGAAAAGGTCTGGGTTTACGTTTTAATTGCTCCCTCAATGGTTCAACGTGGTTCTTATATACATGGGCATCGCCCAATGTGTGTACAAAATCACCAGGCTTTAGGCCAGTTATGTGGGCAATCATATAGGTCAATAAGGCATACGAGGCAATGTTGAATGGTACTCCTAAGCCCATGTCGGCACTGCGTTGATATAATTGACAAGATAGCTCACCATTGGCAACATAAAACTGGGCCAAGCAATGACAGGGAGGCAAAGCCATCTGCGGCATGTCCATGGGATTCCAAGCGGACATCATGATACGTCTGTCATCGGGATTAGTGCGTATTGTATGAATAACCTGTTTTAGTTGGTCCACACCCTCGTTGTCATAGTTATCGTGGCAAGTTCGGTACTTAGCTCCAAAATGACGCCACTGAAAACCATATACAGGACCCAAATCACCTTCCTCTCGATCCGTGAAACCGAGCTTATCCAAAAAGTCGCGTGTGCTGTTGCCATCCCATATGTGAATATTCTTGTCCTGCAGAATCTTTGCATTGGTGCAGCCATGTATGAACCAAATAAGCTCTTCTGCAACAGCCCTCCAGAAGACCCGCTTAGTGGTGAGCAAAGGAAAGGATTCTCGCATATCGAAACGCATTTGAGCTCCAAATGATGAGAGGGTACCCACTCCAGTGCGATCTCCCTTTTCAACACCTTGAAGCAAACAATTTTTTTTATTCAAGAGCTTAAGATGAGTATTTTCTTCTTTTGGCTAACAACCTTTTACTAAAATCTTGGCTATCAAATCAAGGTACTGCTGTTCGTCATAATTTTCATTCTCCTCCTCATTATCATTTATTTCCGAACCATTATTTATCCCATTTGAAGAAACCACCCCATTGGCTTTTGATTCGTTTTGAGACAATTTTATATTCGCAATATCTGTCATTATACTTTGAGTTTAATTTTAAATTTAAGCTGGAAATTTCGCTTGATCGTTTTCTTTATGCTAAAAACGGCGGGAAATATTAAAACTCGTTGATTTTTGGAGTATTCCAGTATTTGACATTGGAAAATGTGACAACTGGATAATATAGGGGACGATTACACGCTATGTCATTTATGCAAGTTAAAGTCATTAGCCATGGCATAATTACCAGGTAATGTACCATAAACAGCTGAATACAAATTTTTCTCGCGAAGTACACTATCTGTCAACGAGTTTTGGTTGTATTATAGTTAAGAACCATGACACACACAAACAACGAAAAATGGCACGAACTTGTAACATACACAAAATCAGAGTTGCATTAATCACTGATTTTGACAGAGAGTGCACTCAATATTTTGTTGTTGGGCAATTGCCACTACCTGTGAATGAATATATCTTGTCATTAGCCCAGCTGATGAAATGTTTTAATTCCAAAGGCATGCAAATTCCACTAAAACGTCAAATGCTTGGTACAATTCAGCATGTACTTATAAAGTGAGGTCATGCGAACAGCTGAGTACAATTTTTTGCACCCTTCATCATAGGATGGGGATATACTAATTACGTCATCCTGTTTCTAACACCTCAAAATATGCGTCTGAGACCCCATAAAGTATATATATATACTTGATCGTCATGTCATTTTAAGTCGATCTAGCCATGTCCGTCCGTCAGTCAGTCGAAAGCACGCTAACTTTCGAAGGAGTAAAGCTAGACGCTTAAAATTTTGCAGTGTAGGTCGGTTGGTATTGTAAATGGGTCAAATCAGTCCATGTTTTGATATAGCTGC
This sequence comes from Stomoxys calcitrans, assembly GCF_963082655.1. Classification (NCBI taxonomy): domain Eukaryota; kingdom Metazoa; phylum Arthropoda; class Insecta; order Diptera; family Muscidae; genus Stomoxys; species Stomoxys calcitrans. The sequence goes on from NC_081555.1 coordinate 36,331,051, forward strand.
CATAAAATTAATTATCTGTTATACTCAGGTTACTGAAATGTTTGTATGTAATTATTTTATGGGCCTTATTGGCTTTATATTACATATTTGGTTAATAAATGAAATGAAATGAAAACCGATCTTGGATCTTGACTTCTTGAGCCTCTAGAGGACGCAATTCTCGTCCGATTTGAATGAAATTTTGCACGTGGTGTTTTGGTATCACTTCCAACAACTGTGCTAAGTATGATTCAAATCGGTTTATTATCTTGTATAGCTGTCAATTAAACCGATCTTGGGTCTTGACTTCTTGAGCCTCTAGAGGGCGCAATTCTCATCCGATTTGGCTGAAAGTTTGCACGTAGTGTTTTGGTATCACTTCCAACAACTGTGCTAAGTATGACTCAAATCGGTTCATTATCTTGTATAGCTGTCATATAAACCGATCTTGGATCTTGACTTCTTGAGCCAATAGAACGCGCAATTCTCATCCGATTTGGCTGACATTTCGCATGAGGTGTTTTACTATGGCTTCCAATAACTATGCTAAATATGGCGTAAATCGGTATAGAACCTGATAGATCCGCCTTGGTAGAGTACGAACCACATTCCCACATTTAAAAAAATGTTGTACCAGTAAGGTCCTGTGGGATTTAAAAAAGAAATTTGTGTACTTACAGCGAAAGTGGCTACAACAACACCAATAGTCACTGTGCCCATACAGAAGTTGGTCTGCCACTGAAAATTTAAACTTTCGTAAAATTTATCAACCGAACTCCAAATACTTTTTATTCTCAACCACTGAAAATTTAAACTTTCGTGAAATTTATCAACCGAACTCCAAATACTTTTAATTCTAAGTATGACTCAAATCGGTTCATTATCTTGTATAGCTGTCATATAAACCGATCTTGGATCTTGACTTCTTGAGCCAATCGAACGCGCAATTCCCATCCGATTTGGCTGACATTTCGCATGAGGTGTTTTACTATGGCTTCCAATAACTATGCTAAATATGGCGTAAATCGGTATAGAACCTGATAGATCTGCCTTGGTAGAGTACGAACCACATTCCCACATTTAAAAAAATGTTGTACCAGTAAGGTCCTGTGGGATTTAAAAAAGAAATTTGTGTACTTACAGCGAAAGTGGCTACAACAACACCAATAGTCACTGTGCCCATACAGAAGTTGGTCTGCCACTGAAAATTTAAACTTTCGTAAAATTTATCAACCGAACTCCAAATACTTTTTATTCTCAACCACTGAAAATTTAAACTTTCGTGAAATTTATCAACCGAACTCCAAATACTTTTTATTCTAAGTATGACTCAAATCGGTTCATTATCTTGTATAGCTGTCATATAAACCGATCTTGGATCTTGACTTCTTGAGCCAATAGAACGCGCAATTCTCATCCGATTTGGCTGACATTTCGCATGAGGTGTTTTACTATGGCTTCCAATAACTATGCTAAATATGGCGTAAATCGGTATAGAACCTGATAGATCCGCCTTGGTAGAGTACGAACCACATTCCCACATTTAAAAAAATGTTGTACCAGTAAGGTCCTGTGGGATTTAAAAAAGAAATTTGTGTACTTACAGCGAGAGTGGCTACAACAACACCAATAGTCACTGTGCCCATACAGAAGTTGGTCTGCCACTGAAAATTTAAACTTTCGTAAAATTTATCAACCGAACTCCAAATACTTTTTATTCTCAACCACTGAAAATTTAAACTTTCGTGAAATTTATCAACCGAACTCCAAATACTTTTTATTCTAAGTATGACTCAAATCGGTTCATTATCTTGTATAGCTGTCATATAAACCGATCTTGGATCTTGACTTCTTGAGCCAATAGAACGCGCAATTCTCATCCGATTTGGCTGACATTTCGCATGAGGTGTTTTACTATGGCTTCCAATAACTATGCTTAATATGGCGTAAATCGGTATAGAACCTGATAGATCCGCCTTGGTAGAGTACGAACCACATTCCCACATTTAAAAAAATGTTGTACCAGTAAGGTCCTGTGGGATTTAAAAAAGAAATTTGTGTACTTACAGCGAAAGTGGCTACAACAACACCAATAGTCACTGTGCCCATACAGAAGTTGGTCTGCCACTGAAAATTTAAACTTTCGTAAAATTTATCAACCGAACTCCAAATACTTTTTATTCTCAACCACTGAAAATTTAAACTTTCGTAAAATTTATCAACCGAACTCCAAATACTTTTTATTCTCAACCGTTTCGATTGATTGGCTTTAGTTTAAACTCAAAATCCTTTATTGAACAAATTTTTTGTCTTTAAACAATCTGGCAACTTAACACATACTGCTGAACTTCAGCCAACTTCATAAGATGGGGATAACTACCACCCCCAACCAACCCCATTGAAACTAGTAAATCAACAGCTGATTTTAGAAAGAAAACTAACTGAATATCAAACAATTTAAGTTTTTTGTAGTTTTTCCATTAATTTTCTCTACATAATGGATGCCAATATAGAAAATCCATTGATAGAGAAGAAGACCATATCACCTGGCAAACAATTTATCCCTCTAAAACCAGGAACAAGGGTAAGCAATAGTAGAAATCTCCAAATGAAAACTTCATATGTTTTTTTTCTACAGGTTAAGTTTCACTTTCAAACCAAAAAAGTTGATGGAACTCTTTTGGATGATAGCCGACAAATGGGCAATCCCATGGAGCTGGTATTGGGCAAAAAATTCAAATTAGAAGTATGGGAGGTAATAGTACAGAAAATGGCTTTACATGAAGTGGCGCAGTTTACGGTAAACAAAAAGGTCAGTTAAAGGGCAAGCGACCTAAAGGTCAATGTTAATAGCTTTCAATTTTAACAATTTGGCATATTTAAGCTGGTGGCTCAATACCCCTTCATATCCAAGACATTGCGAGATGTAGGCAAAAAAGTTGAAGAACGTCGCCATTGTTGTGGCATGACACTACAAAATGAGGGTTTAGGCTACAAAGATTTAGATGACTTACTTACCAAACCTAGCGATCTGATCTTTACCATTGATCTGCTATCCATCGAAATGCCAGATGATTATAAAAAAGACAATTGGCAATTGTCCGATGAGGAACGACTAAAGACTGCCCTAAAGCTACGCGATGAGGGAAATCAGCTGTACAAAGAAAAGGAATTTGTTAAAGCTGAAGAGTGCTATCGTCAAGCCGTGGGTCTGATAGAGCAACTCATGACAAAGTAAAGTAAAAAACTTAATACAGATAACAATAACATTGGAAAACTTTTTTGTTTTGTTAATTACAGAGAAAAACCCCACGATGTGGAATGGCTTGAATTGGCTACCCACAAAGTCCCAGTTCTTTTGAATTACGCACAATGCCGACTACTGGCTCAAGATTATTATGCTGTCATTGAGCACTGCACAGAAGTTTTACAATTAGATCCACAAAATGTTAAGGCTCTGTTTCGTAGAGCCAAAGCACATTTTGGTGCCTGGAATCCTGAGGAGGCCCGCCAAGACTTTGAGAAGGCTCTTGAATTGGATCCCACGCTACAGGTCACAGTTAACAAGGAACTAAAAGCCATAGATAAGACCCAGCATGAACGAGACCTGGAAGACAAAAAGCGTCTACAAGCACTTTTTTAGTTGTAGCCACAAAAAAGATAAACAAAACATTACTTTAGACGTATAATTTAATTTATATTTGAAGTCAAAGAAAAAAATCTAGTTTTTGTAGATATTATTATAATAAATGTACTTAAATAGCATCAAAATTAACACGAAACATACAAAGAGAGACCAAACATAGTGGATTGATTATACGATAAACGACACTTAACGTAAAATAAAATCGTAAAAAATTAAAATGGCTCAACTTGTAGCCTATAGTATCACCAACGTTCTTTAAATAACTATTTAAGTGTACTTAACTTTATGTTAGCTAAAATTATACAATAATTTACAAACAGTTTTCAAACAAACAAAAGGGGTGGATGTCATTGATATTGTCATTCCCAGAACTATACTTTTTTGAGGCGCATTGCTGCACCCTCGGCTTCTCCTCTCAATTTGTTGTCATCGGTACGCCACACAAAGGGATCTAGACGATCCTCAACATCCAGGAAATTGTTAATGGTCTCCAGACTTTCCAAGTTCGCATTTAGCATTGAATTGCAGCGACTCAACTGCTCTGAGATCAAGCGTACCTTGGCAAATTGTTCTGCATAGGCGGCATAGGTTTTTTGCATATCCACAAAAGAGGCAAATAATGTTGTGATAGAATTGCTAACAACTTTGGTGCGCTCCACCAGATGTGACTGCTCCTGGGCCACCAAGTTGGCACACATATTCAAATGCGTCTGCATGCGACAACAGATGTTAAGCATGTGTGGTTGTATTTCCAGTCTCTCGAGTAGTTCTGCATCTTTGGTAATGGTCGAGGAATTGATGGTATCCCTCAGCACGGGTAAAAATTGTGGAATGTTTTGCAATTGTTGCAGTTCGGTTTCGATTTCCTCATGCGGGTCTTTGACACCAGGCTTAACAATGACTATGCTATGACTGCCCACGGTGGATTGGGGTCTCTTTGGTTTGGCTCCTGTATTGGGACGTCTTAATACTAATGAGTTGCGGTTAGCCGCCGGGCTGCTACTGGATTTTCCTCGAATTTTTGGTGAGTCACCGATCGGTCTGTCTGTGGTATAGGAGACATAAGGCAAATCGGAGCATACACTCAAAGGTGGAGATGAAGGCCGACTCATTTCCGAGGTTGTAGGAGATGGCATGGGGTCATTTGATTGCTTCAATTTACTGGTGGCAGTAGAATTACTACTCGCACTTCCCTGTCGTAACATAGACCTCTTTTTTATTGCACCTCCTGCTGTGCCTTGAACAAATGGAGCCGGCCTCCCTGTCGCCGCATATTGGTTGACTTGGTTTCTTGTATCGCCTTCGAAGAATTCACGGCCATCAGCTTCCGCTCGTTGCTGGGAATGTTCAGCACCCATTTTTCATAAAGCCCTCTTATAAGTGCAGCTCTTAAGTAATGGTCCAATTTTCTAGCTTTCTCTGTGCAATTTCTTTACTTCGTACAATGCAGCAGCTTTAGAAATGTGTTAAATTTTGTCTTAACATTTTTTCGCGTAAGTTTTTTAAACCTTTAACTTGTAATTTAAATATTTTCTCAGCACTACCAAACTTACAACTCGATCGGACCGAAGAAAATTTTCTGTTTCTGTTTTGGGTTTTAGATTCCATCTATTCACAGAAATTGATAGCATTTAATCAATTCCAGTGAATGTCCGACAGGTCCGAAATCTTTAGTGTTGCCAGATTAAATTTTCAATATTTTGCCCTAAATTAAAAGTGAATTTCCAAAAACAAGGTACATGCTCGTTTGAATAGATTTTTGCAAAAGTACAATAAGGTATTTTTATTTCAATTAATATATATGTATATATATATATTTGGGCAAAATTTTGGTTACTTCTGTCAAACAATTATGCGTCACAGGATTCACTGAATAAGGTTAAGCCAAGCTATCAGCCGACAAAGGTTAGGCTAGGTTGAAAAGAGGGTGCATATATTTTTTATTTATTTACTAGCTAGACAGGGCTGGCTCCGCTGTGCCTTCTTTCACTCTCTTTTTTTATCTGAGCTCTATACTGGCACGGTCAGGATGAAAGTCCTGTTTGGGGGTACTGGTACGGCCTTTCAAATATTTCGACCCAATGTGAACATCATATTGGTGCTCTACTCCAAAATTCCTTTTATTTGAGCCTTCTATTGCTATGATCAGTAAATATGTCCGGTATGGGTGTGTTTTTGGGGGTGAGGTGGTACCTCATGTATCAGATTCGTGCTCTAGTCTCAAATGCCTTTCATTTGAGCCTACGATTTTCATTATTGGTTTCAATTTCTATTTGGCGAGTTTTGGAGGTGTGGCGGCCGCCTTCCCCCATCCTCAATAAGTATATCAAATTTCAGTTATTGAGTTATTATAAATGTAAGAAATTTTGCGTATATCACCTTATCCATTTCCGAGATCGGGGGTTTTTGAAAATATTATAGGGGGAGGGTCCGCCCATTAAAGTTTAGATGTTATATCTATTTCATTTCCTCCTTTTGGTGGTGGATTGGAGTAGCCAAACCCTTTGTCCCGAAAGTGGGTATCAGATTCATACTCTACTCCCAAAAACCGTGGACCTTGAAATAATATTAGCATGGCGATAGAGCGTTTTTGTTTGAGCCCCATAATGCCAAGCATTTTAAAGTTAGCTACCAAGATATTCAGGACTACAATATATACTCGGTCGTCCTACATGACACGGAAGGTCCCAGACTCTGTCCACATATGTATATCTCTCTCAAAGACCTTTAATTTTATACCCATTTTGTGATGTTGAAAAAAAAATTCCTGCTTTGTGGGTTGGAGAGGCCCCCGTAGACACCTTGGACCATATTCTTATCAAAGATGTATACTCAACCTCCAAACACCTTCCATTTGATACCCATTTTGTCCCAATCGGTAAATATGTCCTGTTGAGGGGTTTTTGGGGGTTGGGGGCGCCTCAGATACCAAGGAATAATTTTTTTATATCAGCCTTTTACTATACTTTTAAATACCTTTCATTTGATATCCATATTGTTCCTATCGGTAAATATCTTCTGTGGGGTGGTTTTGAGGGGTGGGGATGCCCCTCAGACACCAAGGAATAAATTTGTATGTCAGATTTGTATTCTACTTTTAAATACCTTTATTTGATACCCATATTGCCCAAAGTAAAGTAAATGTGTCCTTTTGGGTGGTGTTTTTGGGGGCGGTGGTAGTTTAGTGGACTGCTATGGAGAAAAAGTGCAACATACGGACCATACAACAGGTTCAGAGAACATGTTGTCTTGGCATAGGCGGAGCGATGAGGACCACGTCCACTAGGGCACTGGAGACTATTCTAGATATCCGACCCATTGACATACAGATTAAGTGTGAGGCAGCCACTGCAGCTATGGTACTTAAGGCGATGGCAGAATGGATTAAGGATGGGAGCAGCTCATACCATCGCGGTATAATCGAGGCGACGATAGGAAACCTGGAAGGAAGGAAAGATGTTTCCGATCGGATTCCTGAGATGAACCTTGAAGTCGAGTGTGAAGCACTGCTGCCATCGGCACAGTCTTGGATTGACGAAACCCTAGTGTTGCCATCTGGAAGATCATGTTACACGGATGGATCAAAGCTAGAGGACAGAGTGGGACTGGGGGTTTACATTGAGAATCCAGGGACTGGGCGACAGACTAAGCCTGGGGTCTAAATTGAGAACACAGGGTTTGAGATTTGTTTTAGGCTACCAGACCATAAATCGGTCCTGCAGGCATGCTTCCTAGCTTTTTGAGTTCCGTGCTTCCCCGCCGGCGCACACCTTGAGCCCAGTCCAAACGGATGAGCCACCCACACAGGGCTTGTCGGGTCCCGTTTCGATGCCATCTCCTCCTGTCTCGATTGTGGCAGGGGGATTTTCAGTCTTATGCAATCCGCCAGACTTTAGCGATGTGGTCGATAGTTTCTCAGGCAAGTGTTCAGCAACAACTGCTGAGTCGTACGAATGCTGCATCGCTCGGGTCTCTATCAGACTCATCCAATCTTCCAGTCGGTTGTAGATAGATTGGGAGTAAATTCCCTTAGTTTTCCAAGTATCGATTCAGAATCTGAGGGAAACCTTGGTATCCAAGCATGCGCCATTGGTCGAGAAGGAGTATCTTCCTTCTTGACTAAATCTAGTGCAGCACCTGGCTAGATCTCACGAATATTTTTTAGCGCACAACGATTCATTTCAATTGAGTGTTGATCCCCGAAGGCAATTAGTCTGTATCGGCCCCGATACCAGCCTGCATCGTCATAAACTGGAGGAGACCCAGGAAGTTCCACAAGGACATCGGAGTATACTGACGACAGTCCATTCCTAGGTATGCAGCCCTGTTATTCTCCCTTGTCGATAACTGTCATAATCAAACTGTTCATAGCGACATTCGCAAAGGTTCCTGGACCCATCTTACTATTGTTCGCCCTAGTTCTTTTATGCATGGGATGCCCTCCAGGTGACCGCAGCCTTTTGGCTGACTACGGTGCAGTTTCTGAATCTAGACGTGTAATCTTTGGGGTAGCCTGTGCAGCAAATTCCCGAGCCCAATTTAGGCAGTCTCTCTGCCTGTTAGTGAGAGACTTAGCATCATTCGCACCAAGCCTCTTAATAAACCTGAGAGCGATGCGTCTTCCAACCTCTTAAAGAGCGTGTTGGTCTGCCGGGGAAGGCCGATGGCCTAGGCAAATTATAGGCATGCGAAGAAGGAATAGGTTCGGCCTTGTCCTATAGACTCGAACCAGGTGCCTTCGTCAAAAGCCCCTGCAGACCATTCGTCTGTTGGCTAGTGGAGCCTGGAGCAGCCGCTCCACCAGTCGAGGTTTCAGTAGCAGACAACATGCTACGACCTGATACCATCACCACAGCTGTTGGGTCTTTGGAGTCCATTCTAAGCCTACTCCCGGACTCTAGACCTGCCGCTCCTCTGGAAACAAACGCAGATCATCAACCGCCTAATGGATACCTCTATCGCAGCTATCCTTGAGTAACTTAAATTTTTCTTCCAAAAATAATGACCAATTACGAGTTACAGGAAAATTCTTGCGGAGTGAAATAACAATACGTCCGCTCCACTCAACGGTTCAAACAAGCAGGTTAAGTTCGAAGATTGGCTATATATAGACCGATCCGCCGATTTAGGGTCTTAGGCCCATAAAAGCCACATTTATCATCCGATTTTGCTGAAATTTGAGACAGTGAATTGTGTTAACTCTTTCGACCTTCTTCTTCAATTGGGCTCAGATCGGTCCAGTTATAGATGCCATATAGACAGATCCGCCGATTTAGGGTCTTAGGCCCATAAAAGCCACATTTACTATACGATTTTGCTGAAATTTGAGACAGTGAGTAGTGTTAGACCCTTCGACATGTTTCTTCAATTTGGCTCAGATCGGTTCAGATTCGGATATAGCTGCCATATAGACCGATCCGCCGATTTAGGGTCTTACGCCCATAAAAGCCACATTTATCATCCGATTTTGCTGAAATTTGAGACAGTGAGTTGTGTCAGGCTCTTCGTCATTTTTCTGAAACTTGGCCCAAATCGGTTCAGATTTGGATATAGCTGCCATATAACTATGAGCAAAATTGCAGACAAATCGGATAAAAATGGCGGTTTCCAGGCGCTCAAGAAGTCAAATCGGGAGATCGGTTTATGTGGGAGCTATATCAGGTGACACACAGATTTCACTCAAATCGGATGAAAATTGAGGAATCCATGGGCTCAAGAAGTCAAATCGTGAAACCGGTTTATATGTGAGCTTTATTAGGTTATAGATTCGGATTCGGACCTTACTTAGCACAGTTGTTGTTGCACTATGTTAAAAATTATAACCAAATCGAATGAAAATTGCGGCTTCTAGGGACTCACGAAGTCATATCGGGAGATCGGTTTATATGGGAGCTATATCCAAATCTCAACTGATATGGCCCATTTGCAATGGCCCTAACGACCTAAATCAATATTAAGTATCTGCGCAAAATTTAAAGCGGCTAGCTTTATGCGTTCGACCGCGGACGGACGGATATGGCTAGTGTATATATTTTATGGGGTCCTAGATCAATATTTCGAGGTGTTACACACGGAATGACTGGATTAGAACATGACTTGCCGAGAACATCAGAATAAATTTCCAGCGGTGGTTATCCCCTCCTAATGCTGGCGATAACTGCGAGGTACCGTGCCATGCTTCTCCCAAAGAGGTGTTACACTGCGCACGCCGTTCGGACTCGGCTGTAAACAGTAGGCCCCGTAGGATTAAAATTTGATTCGGACAGCACTTAGTGATATATGAGAAATTTGACCCAGTGCCTTAGTGGAATAATATTCATGGGCAAATTTGCATTTGCATACCGCATTTTCGGCTTGCAGAATATTTGGTAGGTTTTAGTCGGGTTTGGTAGGATTTTTCTTAAATTTTGGTAAGAAATAATTTTTTTGCTGCTGATACCGCAAGCAAAAGTTTAGAGATTTTTATACCCTCCATCATAGGATGGGGGTATATTTATTTCATCATTCTGTTTGCAACACCTCGAAATATGCGTCTGAGGCCCCATAATGTATATATATGCTTGATCGTCATGTCATTTTAAGTCGATCTAGCCCTATCCGCCCGTCCGTCTATCTGTCTGTCGACAGCACGCTAACTTTTGAAGGAGTAAAGCTAGCCGCTTGAAATTTTTCACATATACTTCTTATTAGTGTAGGTCGGTTGGGAATGTAAACGGGCCAAATCGGTTCATTTTTTGATATAAAGGGTGATTTTTTTGAGGTTAGGATTTTCATGCATTAGTATTTGACAGATCACGTGGGATTTCAGACATGGTGTCAAAGAGAAAGATGCTCAGTATGCTTTGACATTTCATCATGAATAGACTTACTAACGAGCAACGCTTGCAAATCATTGAATTTTATTACCAAAATCAGTGTTCGGTTCGAAATGTGTTTCGCGCTTTACGTCCGATTTATGGTCTACATAATCGACCAAGTGAGCAAACAATTAATGCGATTGTGACCAAGTTTCGCACTCAGTTTACTTTATTGGACATTAAACCAACCACACGAATGCGTACAGTGCGTACAGAAGAGAATATTGCGTCTGTTTCTGAGAGTGTTGCTGAAGACCGTGAAATGTCGATTCGTCGCCGTTCGCAGCAATTGGGTTTGTGTTATTCGACCACATGGAAGATTTTACGCAAAGTTCTTGGTGTAAAACCGTATAAAATACAGCTCGTGCAAGAACTGAAGCCGAACGATCTGCCACAACGTCGAATTTTCAGTGAATGGGCCCTAGAAAAGTTGGCAGAAAATCCGCTTTTTTATCGACAAATTTTGTTCAGCGATGAGGCTCATTTCTGGTTGAATGGCTACGTAAATAAGCAAAATTGCCGCATTTGGAGTGAAGAGCAACCAGAAGCCGTTCAAGAACTGCCCATGCATCCCGAAAAATGCACTGTTTGGTGTGGTTTGTACGCTGGTGGAATCATTGGACCGTATTTTTTCAAAGATGCTGTTGGACGCAACGTTACGGTGAATGGCGATCGCTATCGTTCGATGCTAACAAACTTTTTGTTGCCAAAAATGGAAGAACTGAACTTGGTTGACATGTGGTTTCAACAAGATGGCGCTACATGCCACACAGCTCGCGATTCTATGGACATTTTGAGGGAAAACTTCGGAGAACAATTCATCTCAAGAAATGGACCGGTAAGTTGGCCACCAAGATCATGCGATTTGACGCCTTTAGACTATTTTTTGTGGGGCTACGTCAAGTCTAAAGTCTACAGAAATA